>NC_140456.1:1904189-2166284 GCF_963576455.1 Neolamprologus multifasciatus
ACCTGAGTACCCTCAGAAACATGCCTCAGTAGCTTCAGTAGGTGGAGGTCACTTTGTAGGGCTCTGGCAACGCTCCTCCTCTTCTTCCCTGCAGAAAACCTGTGGAGCTTGAATCTGCTGCAGATACTGTCTCATGCCATCAGCAGAGAGGAGGACAATAACAAAAAGTAAACCAGAGAAAAGTGAGGAGGAGGAATAAGAGCAGAGTGTTACCATTATGGGACTTTGCCTTGCTCTTGTCTTCTCAGTTTACATGTTGTTACTCGAATTTGCACCAATGCAGCTGAAATGGATTCATAGTGGTTTATGTCTCTGAACTGATGCTTGCCTCAGTGTCGTGACACATGCTCAGTCACAGAGGGAAGGAAATCCCAGAAAGTTGATTCTTTGCACGTTGATGTTGCGTTTTCAGTGTCTAAGGCTGAAGAAGTTGCATAGGTGAGTTAAATGTTTCTCCCACTGAAAACACAACATACAGAATAGAAGTTAGAACAGAATCAACTTTCTGGCTCCTCCCTTAATGTTTTGAGCAGCCTGTGTGCAGAGATGTGGTAAGTTTGATTGTTCTGTACCTCTCTTCTGCATGTGTTTGCTGTCTCAGGTGTTTGTCTTTGACCTTGACATGGTGGGACGTGTCCAGCGGAACATGGTGTGTAATATTCACCTGGCAGGGTCCCATCTGCCCCGAGGGGGGCTGCTGGTCCTGTTTTCACTCAGCTGCATGCTGTTCTTGTCTCTGGCAGAGAGTAAGTGTCCTCATTTACACCTTAGCTTTATCATCATCCAATAAAACATTGAGCTTCATGAGTATTTTGACACAAAGTGCATTTTATGCTGTAATTAGTGCAGTGATCAGTGGCTCACCTGCAGCAGATTTCAAGGAGCTCTGTTCATTTAAAGGAATGATATAGATATTTAATGTTCAACTTATTGCACTAATTTGTTGCACTTTGACTGATTACATGAAGAGAACAAACCTTCATGCCGTGGAGTGTGTAGAACAGACTCACACTGCACAGCAGAAAGCGCTCCATTCGACTTTTGTGGTACCTCTGGGTGTCGGGGGCAGCCAGGCAGCACCGCCCTGTGGGGACAGGGTTGGGGACCTCACCTATACTGCTGTCATAGGGTCACTGTAATATAATTAAGAGCCCAACCCCTCCTGTTTCCCACCTGACTATGGGAACTGCTCCAAGCATGTATTGTGTTGTCTTTTGTGGTGTCTAAGGTGTCAGGTCATACATTTAAAAGGATTTCCTGAACTTCTTTAGACTAAAAAGATGTTGATTTAGGTTTTTTAAAACCTACTTAGAACCCAAACACTGGGCAAAAACATAGTGCAGAATTCAATTCAATTCAATTCAATTTTATTTATATAGCGCCAAATCACAACAAATGTCGCCTCAAGGCGAGTCTGAGGCGACAGACTCAGAAGAGTCTGATGCCAGCTGTTCTATTGAACGTACAAGTTCAACAAAAACAGGGAGTTCACCTGAAGCTCGTTCGTTCATTATTTAAATTTGAAACGCCAATTATTTCCCAATTTGTGTCCGAATCATGTTTGACAAACAGTTCCATATTTAGATATGCTTATACTTTATTTATTTCATCAATGTGTCCATATACAAGATGTTGTTTGTTCGGAGACAAACTCCAGAACAACTTCACTGCGACCTTTGACCTCACGCTGTGCAATTCTGCTCTTCTACGGTCACATGTCACACGTGCTCTGTGTGTGTCAGAGGGACCTGTGTGACCTGCATTTGGATGGTGCTTCAAGTTTAAAAATATCAACATTCATTCATTGTTTTTTCAATAATAATTTAATTTATGGATAAAATCAAACAGCTCAGCATTTTATTTAATAAAGAAACATAATGGATGTATGTGCATACACAAGTTTTCTTTGTGCTCGTATAAGTCAGCTCTCAGACAAATGTAGTGATGTAGAAATATTTGTCTTTGAGATCAAAACTTAAATTAATATGAAATAGAAATAATTTCACCTTGAATGTTTCCTGTCAAATTTCACTGCTGTAGTTTTTTAAATTAAATAAATTTAATTTATTAATACAATAAATGACATTTTGGACAAATATTTACATTATAAAACCGAAGTTTGTTGGTCGTTGGTCTCATGAAGTATATTAGCGCACTGTTTGCTAGCTAATCTTAAAATGACTGTCTGTGTGCCTCAGATACATCAAATACCAGTGTGAAATCAAAGCAAATGAAAAATAATATCAAATTAAGATTTTCTCCTTCATTTCTATCAAACAATGCCGTTTTAAATGTTTCTAGTGGATGATGTCATGGTTGCTAGGCACACTGGGCAGTGCATTATGGACTAGATCAGGGATGGGCAATCTCAGTCCACGAGGGCCGGTGTCCTGCAGGTTTTAGATGTGTCCTTGATCCAACACAGCAGATTTAAATGGCTAAATTAGCTCCTCAATGGCTGTATCCCAATTCAGGGTCTGCAGCCTTAAAGTACGCAGCCTTAACGGTCTTGAAGGGCCGCGTACTTAAAGACCGGAAGTGCGAGGCTTGTGAAATGGGACGGTCTAGCCTCCGTTGCGCTGCCCAGGTTGCCTAGCAACCATGATACTAACAGCTGGAAACGTTTCATACAGCTTTGTTTGACAGAAATGAAGGAGAAAATCTTTTGTTCATTTGTTTGTTTGTTTCTACATGAGCTTTTATCATTCTCTGATTAAGCTCAGCTATTGAACGGCGTATATTTTAAAGTAAAGGCTTTAAAACCAAGTTAGTACAAACGTCACTAATGTCACATGACTTTGCCGACATGTGGCCAACAGTAATGTTTTAATGTTCTTCATTATTAAACATTTGCACATAAATAAGTGACATAATATTCAGTACTTAATTAAAGTTTACTCTTCGGGCGCCCCCCATCTGCCGTTTTCTTTTTTTTCGGCAAAATTATCCACACCCATGCATTCTGGGATATGTTGGGCCACGAAGTCTACACCGCCACGTCCTTGAAATTCAGGGAAATGAAGGACACATTTGAGGGCCGCATTTCGAGCAGCCTTTGAATTGGGACAGCCTTCATCGCGTCGCTGTGACGTAATCGGCCTTAAAATGCGGCCTTTAAGGCTGCAGACCCTGAATTGGGATACAGCCAACATGTCCTGAAGTCCTCCAGAGGCCTGGTAACAAATTAATCATGTGATTCAGGTGTGTTGACCCAAGGTGAGATCTAAAACCTGCAGGGACACCGGCCCTCGTGGACTGAGATTGCCCACCCCTGGGCTAGATTGTCTGATCTTACAGCCTCTCACTTCTGGCCTTTGTGGTCTTCCAAGGACCCGAGCTAGGACGCACTGAGACTCGTTCAGGAGAAGAAGACAGTTCATTAGTGTTATGAGAAGAAAAGGTTCAAAGCAATGTGTATATTAATCACATGATTCATATAATGCACATATACATTCTTGCTTTTAGCCGGTTACTGTTAGTTTGTCATGTCCAGGTCTGGTCCGTCAGGTTATTGTGTCACCAGAAACACTTCAGGTTTTGTTCCTTTTCATTGTGTTTTTTCCTATTTCTGTTTTGTTTTCTTTTTCAGTCTGGCTTTTAACTTGCAGAAAAGCCGAGGTAAGCCTCTGGCTGAAGCTCAGTGTAAGCATTTAAGGTAAAAGCTTTCAAAATGAACTTAGTTAGAGAGCTCTGCAGCAGAGCACTCACTCAAACCTTCTACACTGTCCTGGTTTCAGCATCGCTGCAGGACAACAGGAGCATCACAGACAATGGATCACAGACTGTGTTGTCATGTGCACAGTCATGATGTCCTGTAAAACTCTAAAGAGCTGGAGGTGTCTCTGAGATAGTGCAGCATTATAACATAGTAGTGGCCTTTTCCTAATTTTGAGAGAGGCTCAGTCAGTTACCTGATCACACAAAATTGTGTTTCATCGTTATACAAAACATTTTTAATGTTAAAAAGTTAATGTTAAACTTTGTTTTGGTTTAAACAATGTGTCAAAACAAAGACAAGAATGTGACACTAACACACAGACTGGACGTGTGTCTCATGACTGAGCTGCAGGTGAAGCAGCAGCGCTTCTCTGGGTTTTCTCAGGGTGTGTGTGGAGAATAGTGACACCCACAGATAACGTCTCCCATCACTCTGAACCTCCATGTCAGTAACTTATTTGTCCTGTCACGTCATCTTCATCAGGCCTTCCAAGTTTCATCACATTTCCTGTGAATCAGACGGGCATCTCGGGTGGAGTTGCTTCATTTGTGTGCCAGGCCAGAGGAGAGCCAAAACCCAGAATCACCTGGTTAAAGATAGGCAAGAAGATCAGCAGCCAGCGTGTTGCGGTGGGTGCTGATGCATGACGAATTCACAGAGCCCCCACAGTGAATCACGCTGTTTATTTATTTATTATAAACATTTATTTCATCACTTTGACATAAGAAAGACAAAGCTCTGTGTAGTCTGCAAGGACGACTGGGTTTTATTGAAATCTTGTAATGACGCGAACGTCGTCTAAAAGAAAAAGAAGCCTTGAAAAATAACCTCCTGTTTACTGTGGCTCTTCTTCTAGGTAATTGAATTTGATGGAGGTTTGGGGTCGGTGCTGCGGATCCAGCCGCTGCGCGTATACAGAGATGCAGCCATTTATAAGTGCATCGCCAGTAATAGTGCAGGCGAGGTCAACGTCAGTGCCAGACTTGAAGTGCTGGAAGGTAAAAATGGATCCTGTTATTTTAAACTTTCACTGTGGTCCTGTTTTAAAACTTCTCCTTTTTCTTCTACTGTGGATTTTTTAAGATTTTATACTTTTTTCCCCTGAAAAGCAAATATTCATTCATGCAACAGAGCTCCAAAATCTGTGGACACCTGGTATAAGCAGTGTCATCAATTAATAATAATTAACGTAATGATTATGGTTTCCACTGACCTCAATGAAATACACCGTGTATGTCAGCTTCAATGAAGACCAAATGTTTTATTTTATTTTATTTATTTACATTTATGTTTACAGGTCGCATTGAGACTCAATGCATCATTCAAAATAGAGACCTATGTCAGGCAAACATATTACAATTACAGATTTACAGAAGCAGATTTCCATGGTGGTTTTCTCACATTTAATAAGGAGAATAGCAGGAGAATTTCTTTTAGAAGAATCACATGATTTAAATGATCAAAATATAAGAAATACTGCGACTCCACAACCAACAAACAAACCAACAAACCAACAAACCAACAAACCAACCAACAAACAAACAAACAAACAAACAAACAAACAAACAAACAAACAAACAAACAAACAAACAAACAAACAAACAAACACCAGAAAAAAAAACCAGGAGAGTGCCAGAGTTTAAAGAGGGACTAAACGAGTAGGACATCACATCGGGGTTAGTGTTTTAGGGAAAGAAAACGGGAATCACACATTTTAGTTTAAGTTCTGTTACGTTGGTTATCATAAGATGAGTTATTGGTTAGTTACTGTACTGTAAGCCTAAGGCAGTTTGTGTATGCATGGGTAGGCAGAGTGAAATTATCCTTCTTCTGTCTAAACTTCAGACTCCTCGTGTTGTTAATAACTCACCATTATCATCAGTTACAAAAACATTCTACTTTCCAACCTCATCACAAAGAGCAGACGATCTAAAGTATCACTCTTTGGTATCTTCTGCTCTTGCACGAATTTTGTGGCATCTGAAATATATTTGCTGCCTTTGTCTTTACCAGCTCAACATATTTGCTGCAGTCAGCTCCTCTCACAACAGTTTATCGACTGTTGATCACAACAGTGATCATCAGTCTGTCTGTGGTTGTACTAAACCTGCCTTTTGCATTTTTCAGAGGACAACATCCCCCATGACTTTCCCTCCTTTGATTTGGGCCCCCAGCTTAAAGTTGTTGAAAAAAACAAAACTGCCACAATGCTGTGCGCTGCCAGTGGAAACCCAGACCCAGAGATCTCGTGGTTCAAGGACTTGCTTCCTTTGAATATCAGCAGCAGCGACGGGCGCCTCAAACAGCTTCGCTCAGGTAGACTTTAAAATTATCTGATTTAATATCTCAAAGGTTTGAATTTGCGTGGCATACTGAGAATGTTGCAAAGCAGCTTTCAGATCTTTGTTCCTGTACCATTTCTTTTATACACTTTCACCATTAAAGGCATAAATGTTTTATTCAACTTCACTTTGATTATTTGGATGAATTTTTCTTGTGAGCTTTATTGGTCAAACCAGGACAGCTGCCACTTTAAAAGTAACTCGGATGTTGGAGTGCCGTTTCCTGCAGTCTTTGACAGCGATGACTGCGTCTGTAACCTTACAGATATACAGATGAAGAATTTTCAGCATAATAAATAATCCTCAGTTTTCTGTAGGAGCTGCAGCTGGTCACAGAGAGGCAGCTCAGCAAGAGTTCTGTTGAGTAAAACAAAGATGTTGCTGTTGCTGATGGAAAAGATTCAAGCTGGAAGTTGATCAGGCTTTTGTGCCACCAATGCAGTTTACGTTTCCACATAAACAGCATTTTCAGACATCGTTTGATTCATTCATGAGTTCAACTGATGTCATTATGTCATCCAGAGATTGAGATTCATTCACTGAATTCCACCTTCATAGAAACTTTATACAATCTAGAAAACACACAGCATAAACAGCGTACTGTCAGTGTACAGGATGAAATCAGCCAACTCATGAAACATCTGCTGACATCTGGTTGAATTCAGCTGTGTACGTCCACAAAGAGCAGCAGGTCAGCTGCACACTAAGAAAATCTACTGGATCTCTCAATCGAAATGACTGAGTTATGATTCTTTTCCCCACACTGAAACACTACAGCTGATTCTAGGCTTCCTCCACCTGCTGAATCCACTTTAACCTCTTCCCTAATCATTTTCCTGTTTATAGTCACCGTCCCCCTGTACAATGGAGGCAACAGAAAATAGAGATATACATTTTTCTTCTTTTTCTCCAGATTCAAGCCGAGTATAATTAGAATTTAAAAAAGTTAGACTAAAATTTGTGTTCCCATATTCTAATATTATTTTATTATTATGTTAATATAGCACAAGGTTCAGTTAACTTTGCACAAAAATAGAAACGCCCTCCAACAGAGCCACCATCGAGAGTGTACTAACCTATTGCATATGCATCTGGTACACTAGCTGCACAGTGGCTCAGAGGAAAGCAGTCCAAGGGATCATTAACAGCGCCCAAACTGGCTGCCCTCTCCCCACGCTGGAAGATCTACACAACACCCGCTGTCTTAATAAAGCTCAGAGCATTATAATAGATACCTCACATCCTGGCCACTCCCTGTTTGAACTGTTGCCCTCATGGAAACGGGACAGAGCAATCAGTGCAAGGACAAACAGACTCAAACACAGCTTTTTCCAACCACAATAACACGTCTGAATGCTGTTACTAAAAAATGTCCATCACGCCATTCTTGAAATGATCTATGCACCGACTGAGGCATGTGTGTGTGGAGATGTATGTGAATGTTTGCTCATACTCTTCTTATTGGGGATTTATTTATTGAGAACAGTGGATTCAAACATTACAGAAACACTACATACATTAATGTTTAATGAAAATTAAAACATCTTGCAGCGCTTCCAAAACAATCACTGGCTTTCAGAAATTCATGTTGGGGAAAATGAGAGCACAGGAAAGGTTTTTTTTTCTTTTTTAAATGCAGCTCCATTGCAATTTAACATCTCTTAACAAAGAAAGGTAAAGAAGATATGTTTTATAACTTTCCTGATCTGCTGGATGTTTGTATTGCTTTAAGTATTTTATTGCCAAACCTGTAATCCTGTCTGATCATGAACTGAGTTATACTGGGTTACAGTTGGCTACTGACTCTCTAGCAAGTCACTATCAAACTGCTGAATTCACTAATTCTTTACACAGGAACGCTGCAAATTCAGAACAGTGAGGCTTCGGATCAGGGGAAATATGAATGTGTCGCCACAAACAGCCTTGGTGTGCGTTACTCTGGTCCCGCCAATCTCTACGTACGAGGTAAAGTCTAATGTGTCTCTCACTTGTGGAGTTAATCAATAAGGTCATTGTGTTATCTCATGAAATCACACAACTGTTTAAACCCTCGCCCCTCATGGTTTGATTTAAGCCCCACTGTGGGAATGTGCAGACAGTGTTTTAATGGCATCTTCTCGTATAACTTTAGCTGCCCCTGACACAGGGAGACAAATCACTCCTCATTATTGATTATAAAATGCTTATTAGTGTTTTGGTAAGAAAGAGATGGGCTTGGCTAACATTTCATGATTTCGTTAAAAGCATACAGTCGTGTGTCATAGAGGCTGTTTTATGGATGAGTGATCAAACACTGTTCTCACACTGTGAGACCTGCTTTAAATGTGCTTGTTATGTTATTCCATTATTCTCTTCTGCACATCTGGACAGAAGCGATCAGCCCTGATGGGCTTTTACCCTGTATGGGCATAACTATTCATAACGTCACAAAAAAGTATTATAATGACCTCACATATTCCTTTTTCTTTTTATTTCGTTAGTACGAAAAATCCCGCCCAGGTTCTCCATTCAACCCTCCAACCAGGAAGTGATGTCAGGCGACAGTGTCAGTCTCACATGTGTAGCAATGGGCGCACCATTGCCATTTATCAAGTGGACCAAAGGCCGGGTGGACCTGACCGAAGAAGACGAGATGCCATTAGGGCGCAGTGTGCTGGAGCTCACCAACATTCAAGAATCAGCTAACTACACATGTGTGGCCATGTCTAGTCTGGGCGTGATTGAAGCTACTGTTCAGGTTACTGTTAAAGGTGAGAGCTGATTTCAGACCAGTGGTTCTGTTGATCTGAGGTTTCACAAAAGTGTGAACTCTGATGTTGATTTGCCTACAAATGTAGTCATTGATGAAACAGCCCAAATTCGTTACAGATACTGAAGTCGTTCTGGTTCTTCGTGAAATGTTTTAAGGGACTGATACAAAAGCTTGTAGGTATTTCTTCCTGTATGTTGTTCTTTTTGGTGTCCAAGTGTCTGTGTGAGTGTGACTCCAACCAACTGTGTTTGTGACGTTGGCACTGTATCGTCTATCTGTAGCAGAGTAGTGTAATCAGAGTAATCTGTCGTGGTCCCTGTGTCTGCCTGGCTGGTCCCACAAGGCCACATGTGTTTATTGTTTTCCTCTCTCTTTTCCTGGACCTGTGGAAACCCGGATTTCCCCTCCACATGTATATATATTGTAAATAAAACCTGTACTGTCTGCGCCTGTATCCTCCCCGATATCCATGACATAATCAGTGTAATCACTTTTTGTCTGCAGTTTCTATGTGTGGTCAGCATTGGCCACAGTTCATTCCTAATAATCAAAGTGAATAATTTTCTTCTCCCTGCTCAGAACAACCAAAGCATGTCGAGAGACGTGGGGCAGAGAGAAGCTGAAGTCCCTGCAGCTGTCCCCGGTCAGAACATCCAGCATCATGTGTTGAAATAGAGCTTTTCCACATTTGCTAATGGCAAAGGATCTTAATTCTTGATCAAAGATAAATTAAAGTATAATTTTGCTTAATAAGTTAATAGTGAAAATGACTGTTCTAATGTCTGAATATTATGTGTGTGTGCACATGATCCAGCTTTGACCTCGGCAGTTCTGTGTCTGCAGGAATGTGGAAGATAAGAAATGTGTCACCAACCCAAGATTATACATGTTTTTGACTAAGAGTATCAAGTGTATTAATGATTAAACACAGAATCACAATTTATGTGGTTTTACTGATATTGTGTTTAATTGCTTGATACTGATAAAAATATAAATTTAACTGATATTAAAAAAAAAATAATAATAAGAAAATATAATTTCTAATGATGATTCTAAAAACAGGCCTGAAGCTGAGAGTCTGAACTTGGCATGTGTGGAAAGATGTGGAGAAGCCAAACGATGTCTGACTTTACAAATATATGATTTAATAAAAATAAATTGTATTGAGTATATTGTGACCATGTAACTGAGTTTTAAAGAAAAAGTATTTCTATACAACCTGAATTAAAGGGATCAAAAACAAAGGGATTATGCTTCAATGAAAGTTGTTGTGAAAATGTTCTGATGGAGTCTAATTGAAGAGCAAATGGTATAAACTGAATGAAACAGGGAGTGAAGCATATCCATATGTCACGGGGCCGAGTGGCCTGTACTGAACAGGACTCAGGTGCAGAAACCCAGAGCTGAGAGAGCAGATGATGTGACAATTTATTAGGCGTAGTGCAAAAAACGTAGCAAAGACAAAAAACAATAAGACGTGGAGTTTGACGAGGCGTGACCTGGGAAACATGGCTAGGGCGAGGGAACGGGATGCAGAGTGGAGCTGAGCAGGGAACAGTCACACTAAAGAGAGAAGACAGTGGGGTTAGGGAGGTAGTGGAGGCAGAAGAGTAGCAATTCTTACTTGCAGTAGGGGACATGGAGTGTTGAGAGGGGGGGTAAGAGAATCCAGGGGGGGCTGAGTGGCGTAGAAAGGCTGACCTGAGATCCGGGGCTTCAGATGGAGTGTGATGGCAGGTGAGGCACAGAGAGATTTTCAAAATGATTGCTTGGTATCCTGAGTCTGGAGGTGGAGCGTGAGCCAAGGTGAATACAGCAACTGCAGCACAAGAGAGTCTGGTTAACAAGATAAATCACAGCAAGAACTTGAAGTATAAGAACCTGTTACCAACATGTGTTGATGACGAACTGGCAGTGAATGAACATCAACGTGTGGCTTAAATCCCTCTGGCTTGATTGCCTGCAATAGGCTCCAGGTGTGCAGGAGCTGGAGGAGTTGGCCCTGCCCAGGGGCGGATCCCAGGTAGGTTCAGGAGCCTTATGGAAATTCCAGTCACCCACTGCAGACCATGACACCATATTAGAGATGGCGTGATAACACTTTTTTATGTCCGATACCGATGTCGTAAATTTGGATATCTGCCAGCATCCATGTGAATCTGATACAGTCGATTTTATATTCAATAAAACAGATTTTAATGTCTTGCTGCATTTTGTACAAGTTCATACTAAAATGTTAAAGACAAAACACTTAAGCTGCGCCCAAAATATTCCACAGTTCAGCCATACTGATCTTTAAATCTAAGTATTTAAAGTAACATTCAAAAAGTTATTTAAAATGCAATTTTGTGCAGATTTCAAAAACTCTTTGGTTCTGAAAACACAAGTGCAGCTCAAATGTTGTAGAATGGACCCTTTAATAGCTTAACATAAATAGACATCCAGAGTGGAAGCAGTGTAAATAAATGCAAACATGGCTTCATGACATCCATCAGTGTGTGAGCTGATTCTATCACATTTAACCTGAGACTGAATTTTGTGTAATTGTGCTTAACACAAGTATGTTTTTTGTTTTGAACCACGGAGCTGTTTGGCCATGTGTCGTGCCGTGGTATGTGTCCCCGACAGAATATGTTTCCCCTGCGTGGCCTCTCCAAGTCACGGACAAACAGGATCCCACATTCTTGATTTTTAGTTCACTTCTTATAATGACGAACTACTCATGAAACTTTGGAGGTTCATGAAGTCTTTATACAGTTGTATGAAGTTACAGGAATATAAAAATAATTATCAGGCAAAATGCCCTTCATTATTTTAAATAATCCCGTCTGATACCACGTGAAAAGAATAAATATATAACTTTCTGTTGTAACTCTCAAACTGAATGATAATATAACGACACTCACTTTTCCTTCTTTTCACAAAACTAAAACATCAATACTTCCACGTCTAATTATCCGTAATGGAGGCGGAGCAAACTGGATCCGCACTCTGTGCCCAGCGAATGCTCGCGACATTTCATCTCATTCATCACTTTGATCAGTGTTCACAAATGTTAGTTATGATGTGTTGTGCTTATTTTGGCTTTTTATTCAGGTATATTTTTCTCTCTTATTTGTTTTTTTTTTAAATTTTTGGTTGATTTTCAAATGTCAAACAGTGTAGTTGTGTTTGTAAGTGTGAATAATAAAGATTTAAAGATGAAGAATTTGATTCTACTACTAGTCGTGTGTAACTTTACCAAAACAATGTCAGACTTCATAGTTTTCTCTGGGCCTCCACAATCAGACCAGCAGGAACCAAAGTGTCCAAAAAGTCATGTGGGCTTCAGAGATAACTGGGAAACTTTCTGGGAGAAACCAGTTCATGTTAGCAGAGACCACATCCATCCCACTTTGGATGGAGCAGCTCTTATTTCTAGAAAACTGCCCAAATTTGCTGAATCCCCCAAAACGTGACTATCCAGAGCTGAGATCAGGAAGCAGAGCTGCAGTCGTACACACCTCACTGAAACTTCTCTCCTCCTGTCATGCCACAAACCCTCATCTGAGCCTGTTTGAGTGTTTGTGTGTCTGCTCCCAGATCATCAACAACACAAAAATCTGTGAAAACTACATTTAAACATAAACAGTCACAAAGAAAGAACAACAGCATCCTCAACTGCACCAGAGAGGGAAAGAGTTAAATGTGGATTATTAAACATTCGGTCTCTCTTCTCATCTCTGTTAGTAAATGATCACTGATACAAATACTGAATATCACTGTCTTTTTATGGATGTTCCAAAAATATTTGAACATTTAACATGTCTCACTGTAAAAAGTGAAATCTAAAAATAAACGTTGAAAATATGCAGATAAAACAAAAGTAACACAAAGGCAACATGTTGACTCAGTTTTTACAGCAGAATCATTCAGCTGTGCAGAAACGTGAGTCCAACAAACAGCAACAACAGTGTAGTTGTGTTTGTGTGAATAATAAAGACTTCAAGATGAAGACTTTGATTCTACTTTCATTGTGTGATGAACAACAAGCCGTGTGAGTGAAGCACAAACTGACTGTATCCAAACTTCCTGCAGCAGACGGGCTGTGTGGCTTTCTGCTCTGCAGCCTCCACACCGTTAGCTGTGGCTTTTCACTTTAATAACACAATGACAGTTACAAGCATGAACTCTGCTTCAAGAATGATTCCAGGAAGCATCTGTGTTCTTCACCTGTGAGAGAAACAGCTCAAATCCTCAACTCAGAGCTGACAAATGAACTTTAATGGACTCAAAGGAGAGACCATGAAGCCATATTAATCCCTGCAGCCCACAGATAAGACTGCGGTCTGACTAAAGGCATTTTCTTCACAGCATAAAGTTTAAAATGAAGAATGAAGGAGAAGGAGCGCCATCCTGTGGTGAGTCACAGGAAGTCCAAAGAGATCCAGACAGCTGGTTGAAGATGAATTTCACTTCAGCTGGAAGTGGAGGAGAGCAGGAGGCTTCATGTGGACGTGACAA
Source organism: Neolamprologus multifasciatus (assembly GCF_963576455.1). Lineage (NCBI taxonomy): Eukaryota > Metazoa > Chordata > Actinopteri > Cichliformes > Cichlidae > Neolamprologus > Neolamprologus multifasciatus. The sequence goes on from NC_140456.1 coordinate 1,917,505, forward strand.
AAAGCTGCAGTCGACTGTGTTTCCAGCAGAATCTCTGCAGGCTTAGTTTTTACAAAGTCATCATTCAAAGCAGAACTTTATTTAAAATGTGAGAGCAGATCACAAATTTTCAAAGATACAAACATGTCCGAGTGAATTTGGGAGAAATGTTTTTAAGATGATGCAGGGAAATAAATTTAGAGTCCTAACACGTTTGAGTCAAAGTAGAGCATCAACTTATTTAAAACCTCTGGGCACTGATCTGGTCCGTTAAGTAGGAGGTTGTTTATCAGCTGTAACTGCTTTGGTGCACAGGTGCACTAAATGAGCAACAATGAGAGAAGCATCAAAACAGGAATGGTTTAACAGATGGAGTCCTCTAACATTTCTTCTCAGGTAATCCAACTCCAGGATGGTGCTCCAATATGTTCAATGTCCAGAAGGTTTCCAGGGTCTCCCAGCACAATCTCAGTTACTCTATGAGAGCTGGATGGTGTTTAACCCAACAGCAAGACTGGTATCTGCCCCTTGACACCAGGAGGAAGAGAATAAACACTACCAGGGCTACAAAACGACCTTCAACAGGTGAAGAGTCTGGTGTAGTGCTGTGGACTCTCTGCTGATCATTGTTTGCCAGAACTGTTTAGACTTTGCTTCTCATGTTTGACATCGATTCTGATCTTTGTTTGTCTGAGAACAATGTTAAGTTTTCACTCACAACAGGACATGATGAGCAGGAAACAGGAAACAGGAATATGACTAAAAATGAATTTCTCTCTTCATGTGTTAATATTGTATACGCGTGCTCTTGACTTTCTGAAAAACAACAACAAACGTTGTTTTGTCTAAATAGACTGCTACACTGATACTAAATAAGTTTTTCTTCATTTTAATGATGATGCTCCTCTAACTGTCCTGACAGATATTAACAACACTAACACCTGATTTTTAAAGAAACTCCTCTGTGTCATTTTAAGACCTAGACTCAGGTGGGTGATTGTACTCAGTTCAGCTGTGTGTGGGTGGAGGGCTCAGTGGGAAAAGGTTCACTGACAACAACAGAAAATCTAAAGTACAAAGAGGGAGGAGAGTTGATGAGTGTGCAGCTTCAGATATGAATCTGTTCTCAGTGGTTATTAGAAGAGAGAAAAAAGATGTTGACAGCCAATCAAAACTTGCTCTCCTGCAGCAGACGGGCTGTGTGGCTTTCTGCTCTGCAGCCTCCACACCGTTAGCTGTGGCTTTTCACTTTAATAACACAATGACAGTTACAAGCATGAACTCTGCTTCAAGAATGATGAAATAATGATAAAAGGCATTGAACCCTCTGCCTCCTGCTCACGTCCCATGTTTTACTTTTTGACCTGAGTTTTCTCTTATTCTTAAGAATTGTGTGGCATTCAGCAGCCCTCTGCTTCCTAACCCAAACCAAACAACACATTTACAATCAGAATAACCGCTCCACATAGTAACAAGGAGAAAAATAAAAATTAAAATAAATAAAACTAAAAATGATAATGGATCCTTTTTCAATGAACTCCAATTTCATTCACATTCTTCATATTGAGTTATCGTTTTAAGCATGTAACATTTTTTTAAAACAATGTAAATTTATACAATTCTTTAAATTATAATGAAGTGAGTTCCACAGTCGTACACCTCTAACCATTGGACTCATTAATCTTTGTGTAGTCACAGCTAACTGATGCTTAAAATAAAATTTCCTTCTGCTGTCTTCTCCCCCTGAGCACAATAAAAATACTCTTTGTAACTTAAAGGGCAAAATATTATTTTTAGCCTTAAACATAATTAATAGTGTCTGTAATTTCACTAAATCTCCTAATTTTAATCATTTCGATTTTATAACTAATTTATTTGTATGTTCTCTATATTTCACATTATGAATCATTCGTATCACTTCCTTCTGTAATAAGTTTAGAGGTTTCTCATATGTATTCCCCCAGACTTCAATACAGTAACTAAAATATGAGAAAAACAATGAAAAATATAAAATGCGCATTGTTTTATAGTCTAATAAAACAATGCGCATGGAGACTAAATCAGGGGTTGGCAACCCTGGGCACGCGTGCCGGCACGATCATAGCTGGACTGATTTTTAGTTTTTATGAGCCGATGGGGTTTTTATTGTTGTTGTGGTTGTTGTTGTTTGTAACGATATAAACAATGAAAACTAGTATGATGGAGTTTCTATACAGCTGGGTGGGTGCTGTGATGTTACTGATAGTGAACTTTATTTTATTCATAAGGTTAGTTAGTAGAGCTGCCAACCGTCCCGTAAAAAAACGGAATCGTCTCGTATTCAGAGAAAATATTACACATTTCATGAAAACAAACAGTTTGTCCCGTACTTCAGCTAGAATGGAAAAAGACACAAAGCTGGAGTTATTCTGGTCTTTACGCTGCAGGGCCTCTTTCTCTCCCCCTCCCTCTACTGTTGTCACTTCAATCATGAAACTGATCAATGATCAGCTGATCAGCTTTTCTCTCTTGTTTGTTTATCTCCTACTTTGATCAGAAAGACGAAACCAGCGGATGTTGAGCTAAACAACAGCAGTTATGTTATGAACTGTTTCTGAGAAACAAATAACACCAGGATCTTTTTCTAAGTAGCTGACAGCTGGTAACTGTGCAGGGGCGGGTCTAGTAAAGTTTTGCCAGGGGGCAGGTAGGGCATTAACAGGGAGAGGGGGGCACAAAGAAATACTTTTCTTTCTTATTCTCATTTAAAATGTCTCGCTTTCTTTTAATAATTATCTGAATCTTACAACCAAAGTTTTTATCTGATATAAAATGTATAGAAATCATACATATACCAACAAGACAGCGTACATCACTGTCACAACAGTGGCTTTTTTCATTCTTTATGGCTTTTCCTATAATACCTGGTGGTCTCTAGTCAAAATGCCCGGGGCGATTTTTTGTCCCAGTCCAGCCCTGAGCACGACACGAAGAGAATTAATCTGAGACATTAGTTGTGCCACTTCTTAATGACGGTATCTGTCAAGAGATTTATTCTAAACGACACTTCTTCAGCTGAGAGTCTAAGAGTGAAGACACACACACGCTGTAGTTTTTACTTGCAAAGGCGGTCACAGAGCGCTCACACGAGAGTGGGGGCCCTGTGATCTGTTCTTGCACTTGTCTTTATTTAAACACAAGAAAAGTAATACAATAATGAATACATTTGTTCAGTGGAATGTTGATACGTGATGTGCGTATGTGATTGTGTGTGTGTGGGCATGTGGGAAGCAGCCCTTCTTCCTGGTAAGAGCTCAGAACTGCTTGTTCAGCTTCTTACTATCGCTGTGATTCAGATAAAAATATCAGAACACATTTTATAAAGAACAATCAGTTCTAAGTAATAAAAAGGTCATCATGCAGTTTTCTATCACATGTAAACTTATATCATTAAAGGTTATACTGACTACTAAGTACAATTTTCCATTGACAGTATCTTAGCTAACAACCTCAACTACCAGATTCAACTTGTAATTGGCTAAAAATAACTTAGCCTACCGGTGAGAGGGACGTTGTTAGCTTTCCACATTCTGACACCTCAAATGCTTCAGGAGCTGTTGGTGCAGCATCAGCACCTCAGAAACACACGGATACATCCGTAGACTCGAGACAGAATTCACAATGTGTTTTCAGGACTTTCAGGTGTTTGGACCAATGTTTTCTTTTCTGATCAAACCAGAAATCTTTAATGAGCAGCTGGATTTGTCTCGCATTAACTGGCTGAGTTAATGACAGTTAATGCAACATCGAAGCAGCTGGAATCCACAGCTGTGTGTGTTCATGGAGCCGCATGTTCACCTGCTGGACGTCACTACCTGACAGGTTTAACTGTCTTCAGAACATTGCAGAGGCCTTGTTGACAGTATTTGGCTCTACATGTCTGTGTGAGCAGATTTTCTCTCACATGAGTCCTCAGGTCTGAACGCTGGACACTCGGAGACCAGAGATCACATTAACATGTGTGTCTCTGTATTAACAAACATGCCATATTGGCCCAGTTTATTTTTCTTATCATTGTTGTGAGGAGACCATAAATAGCATTTGTATTTTCTGTTGTACAGTTCATTTGCTGTTATGGATAAAAAGTCTTTTTTGTTTAATAATAACTGATAACTATTCGCTGATAGCTGCAAACATCTGCGAACAAATATAATTCTATATAGTGAGTAACTGCTAATATAGAGCGTTATTAAATTTATTGCTAATGCAATCATATGGCACACTGAAATTTTAGATGCACTCATCATTAGAAAGGTTGCCGACTCCTGTCTTATGCCAAAGTGCTTGATCATAGGGGCTCATGTGATTGTTGGGTTTTTCTCTGTATGTATTATTGTAGGATCTATTGTACAATATAAAGCGCCTTGAGGTGACTGTTGTTGTGATTTGGCCTCATATAAATAAAATTGGAACTGAACATGTTTAAATTAAATACAGTATACAAATAAAATAAATAGTCTAAATATTTACATTAAATATTATAATTACATTATTATTTCTGCCTCTGCGTACATAAATGCTGCATGTTAACATTTTATTGCTTTTGTCTGTTCTGCTTGTTAAGCAGTATGCACATTATCATACATATCAAAAATCAAAATCAAACTACTAAACAAAGCAGCCTCTCCGATAAATAAAAGATGTCATTCATATTTCTGTTCAATTAAATAGAGCAACAGCTTTTTGCGGTTGACAAATGAACTGGAGGTGAACGGTGAGCAGGAGGATTTCCTTTCCAGACAACCAAACCTTTTTCTCAGGCCAAAAGGCAGGTGTAGGAGTCTGATGGCGATGTGCATAGTGCCGATTCTAATCAGCACTCTCAATCAGCAGCAGCAGTCTTATCTGTGGGCCGCAGGGGCTGATGGGAGCTTTGAGGACCTGTTAGAAACCACGTGGCCCTCGTCTGATCTCGCAGCTCGTCCTTGTTTGGCCTCAGCTGCATCAGAGCGCCACTTCTCCCCAGGTTCACCAGAGGAAACACCACTGCACAAAATGCTTTTCCTCCCAGCTGCTGCTCTGTGCTGTCTGTGTTCAGGTGAGTGTTTCCAGCCAATCAGGAGCCAACAAAGTCAACCTGTAACAAACACTGTCACACTAACCTTCATCTATCTGTCTGTGTCTCTACAGCACTGGTTACCATGGCAGCACAGCTGATTCAGGAGGATTTAACATTGACCAGGAGAGTTGGAGAAAGTGTCTCCTTCAGCTGTGGAGGGACTGAACAGTGTGGTGCATACATACTCTGGTACCAGAAGAAAGACAGAGAACCACTGAGATTTATTTTTGATATTAATAAAAATAACGGTGACATAGATAGAAGTTACTCTTCTCATCCTCAGCTCGATGACTTCTCTTCTGTAAATACAAATGAAGGCTGGGCGTTAGAGATTAAACAAGTGAAATCCGACAATTCAGCCACCTACTACTGTTACTGTCAGTCCCCACAGTGAGCAATGATCCCTGCAGCCTGAACAAAAACCAACAGATGAACAGATGTCAAACAGTGTCTGTGACAGGAAGAGAGCAGTAAACCACAGCCCAGCTTCACATGTTTCACCTCCATCTCAGAGTCACAAACATACTGAGCTCCATGTTGGTTTACTGCTGTAAGAATTAAGATTATTTAACTTTAACAATTATGTTAGCATGCTAATACAACTATTGTTTGCTAACTAAACAAAAAGCTTGAAAACAAAACACAGGTTTATGTGACAGTTTTGTTATTTAGTGTTCAAGTCCAAGTCCCTTTGTAGTCATCCTTGCCTTCATCCTTCCAGGAATTCAAAAACAGATGTCAGTTACAGCAAAATTGTCACGGTACTGGGTCGTGTGACCAGTGTTTGAGTTTTTATGTATTTTTTGTATTCATTCATGTTCTAGTTTAGCTCATTTCATTTCTAGGTTGCGGTTTAGTCCTGGTTCTAAGTTCTTTTTGTCATCTCCCGCTGTACTAAGTCTCCCTGGTCCGTGCGTCTACCTGTCATGTGTCATGTCTGTGTGGTCCTTGTTGTCAAGGCACAGGCACTGTGCTACAGTAATCAGAGATTACGTTCCTTGGTCTTCATCCTCCGCATCCTCCTCCTCTTACTTCTTCACAAATAAAATTTTAAAAATTATAAAATTTTAATCATTAGAGAAAAAATTACCAATAATCATCCCACAGATGTAATATTATCTACAGCTACTCTCAGTACCATTGATGTTAAGTTAGACTCTTTTTCTCCAATCGATCTTTCTGAGTTAACTTCAATAATTACTTCCTCCAAACCATCAACGTGTCTTTTAGACCCCATTCCTACAAAACTGCTCAAAGAAGTCCTGCCATTGATTAATTCTTCGATCTTATATATGATCAACCTATCTCTAATAATCGGCTATGTACCACAGGCCTTCAAGGTGGCTGCAGTTAAACCTTTACTCAAAAAGCCATCTCTAGACCCAGCAGTCTTAGCTAATTATAGGCCAATCTCCAACCTTCCTTTCATATCAAACATCCTTGAAAGAGTAGTTGTCAAACAGCTAACAGATCATCTGCAGAGGAATGGTTTATTTGAAGAGTTTCAGTCAGGTTTCAGAGTTCATCACAGCACAGAAACAGCTTTAGTGAAGGTTACAAATGATCTTCTTATGGCCTCTGACAGTGGACTCATCTCTGTGCTTGTCCTTCTTGTCCTTAGTGCAGCATTCGATACTGTTGACCATAATATCCTATTAGAGCGATTAGAACATGCTGTAGGTATTACAGGTATTGCACTGCAGTGGTTTGTATCATATCTATCTAATAGACTCCAGTTTGTTCATGTAAATGGAGAGTCCTCTTCACACACTGAGGTTAATTATGGAGTTCCACAGGGTTCAGTGCTAGGACCAATTCTGTTTACATTATACATGCTTCCCCTAGGCAGCATCATTAGAAGACATAGCATACATTTACACTGCTATGCAGATGACACCCAGCTCTATCTGTCCATGAAGCCAGATAACACACACCAATGAGTTAAACTGCAGGAATGTCTTAAAGACATAAAGACTTGGATGGCCACTAACTTTCTGCTTCTTAACTCAGATAAAACTGAGGTCATTGTACTCGGCGCTGAAAAGCTTAGAAATATGGTATCTAACCAGATTCTTACTCTGGATGGCATTATCTTGGCCTCCAGTAACACTGTGAGGAACCTTGGAGTCATTTTTGACCAGGACATGTCCTTCAACGCACATATTAAACAAATATGTAAGACTGCGTTCTTCCATTTGTGCAACATCTCTAAAGTTAGAAATATCCTGTCTCAGAGTGACGCTGAAAAACTAGTTCATGCATTTATTACTTCCAGGCTGGACGACTGTAATTCATTATTATCAGGAAGTCCTAAAAACTCCCTGAAAAGCCTTCAGTTAATCCAAAATGCTGCAGCAAGAGTACTGACAGGGACTAGAAAGAGAGAGCAGATTTCTCCTGTTTTGGCTTCCCTTCATTGGCTTCCTGTTAAATCCAGAATTGAATTCAAAATCCTGCTCCTCACATACAAGGTCTTAAATAATCAGGCCCCATCTTATCTTAATGACCTTGTAGTACCATATCACCCTATTAGAGCACTTCGCTCGCGCTCTGCAGGCCTACTTGTTGTTCCTAGAGTATTTAAAAGTAGAATGGGAGGCAGAGCCTTCAGTTTTCAGGCCCCTCTTCTGTGGAACCAGCTTCCAGTTTGGATTCGGGAGACAGACACTATCTCTACTTTTAAGATTAGGCTTCAAACTTTCCTTTTTGCTAAAGCATAGTAGTTAGGGCTGGACCAGGTGACCCTGAATCCTCCCTTAGTTATGCTGCAATAGATGTAGGCTGCCGGGGGATTCCCATGATGCATTGAGTTTTTCCTTTCCAGTCACCTTTCTCACTCAGTATGTATTAACAGACCTCTCTGCATTGAATCATATCTGTTATTAATCTCTGTCTCTCTTCCACAGCATGTCTTTTATCCTGTCTTCCTTCTCTCACCCCAACCAATCACAGCAGATGGCCGCCCCTCCCTGAGCCTGGTTCTGTCGGAGGTTTCTTCCTGTTAAAAGGGAGTTTTTCCTTCCCACTGTCGCCAAAGTGCTGCTCATAGGGGTTTGTTTGATTGTTGGGTTTTATCTCTGTATCTATTATTATAGGATATACTGCACAATATAAAGCGCCTTGAGGTGACTTTTGTTGTGATTTGGCACTGTATAAATAAAAATTAATTGAGTTGAATTGAGTTGAATGCTGTTGTTTTGTGGGGAATCAAATTGGGTTAAGGAATCCGGGAAGAGAAACGACTGCCTTGGAGTGGAGAATTGAGAAAGTGTCCAGAGCACCACAACAAAAAGGTTTTGTTTCAGAAAAACCCCTGAAGACCCAGTGTTTTGAATTTTAGTTTATGTTGATGGTTATGGTTTATTTCTGGGGCGACCGTGGCTCAGGGGGTTGTGAAGCGTATCTTTAACCGCCAGTTCGATCCCTGGGCTCTCTGTCCTGGTCGTTGTGTCCTTGGGCAAGACACGTCACCTACCGCCTACTGGTGATGGTCAGAGGGGCCGATGGTGCGATATGGCAGCCTCGCTTCTGTCAGTCTGCCCCAGGGCAGCTGTGGCTACAACTGTAGCTGCCTCCACCAGTGTGTGAATGTGAGAGTGAATGAATAGTGGAATTGTAAAGCGCTTTGGGTGCTTAGAAAAGCGCTATATAAATGCAATCCATTATTATTATTTCAGTTCATTAGGTTATCTAAGTTCTTTTTTAGTTCCCCCTTGTGTTTTAACCCCTGTGTTAAGTCTCCTTTGTCCTCTATGTGTTTCATGTCTGCATGTCTTTTGTTGTCAAGTTCATGTTGTCATGTCTGCTTTCCATTATGTTTCCTGTTTTATTTTGAAGAGGTCCTGTGTTCCTGTGTTCTATGTGTTTAGTTTTACACTCCCCTTGTGACATCGTTATGTTCATGTGTGTCAGCTGTTTCCCCATGTGTTCCCACTTCCCTCATTATCCACCAGTGTGTATTTAGTCCGTGTGTTTTCAGTCGTTCCTTGGCAGGTTGTCTGCTCGTCCACACCGTGTCTCCATGTTTAAAGGTTTTTTTTCCCATGTTTTATTTTACTTCACCCAGTGTAGGTTATTGTTTAGTTTCACCCATACCCTTTATTTGTATTTATTCAGCCTTGATAAACTGCTTGTTTTCTGTTAGTCCCCATCACGTTCCACGCTCTGTTCCGGTCTGCATTTGCTTTTTTCACAACACATACAGTCTGCCTCAGCCAGGACTGTAACAGCACTATACAACAGTTTTGCTGGAAAAAATCGCAAAGTGAGCTACTTCACATTACAATGGGCTCTGGAGAAGGCCACTTATTTGGGACACAATCAGATAGCGAGTCCCTTGTCTAAAAGGATTCAGCGATGTAATCCAGTCTAAATTCTTCTTTTTTGAAATGCCGTCATATCGCTGGCAGTAGAAACTTAATGTGACATAAGAGATTCTGCTATAAGCAATAAACATCAGGAACTAACTGGACAAATGTTTGATTGACTTGGCAACTTGACACTGATACTCAAGATTGCACCTACGCCACCCACACACTGACAAAATGGTGGATGTATGTTTTTGTAAAGGAGTAGGGAGATGACAGCAGACTTTTAGTTACCACTTTCTGTGTTATTCATGACAAAAGACATGCTGCGGAAGAGAGCTAGAGATTAATAATAACTTATAATAAAATGCAGAGTGGTGTATAAAACATAGTAAGGGAAGAAGAGATGAGAGAAGGAGAAATGTTCAGTGCATCATGGGATTGCAGCATAACTCAGGGTCACCTGATCCAGTTATAACTAACTTTATCAAAAAGGAGTCTGTATGTCATTGTGAGGGACCAAGCAGCCAAAGCAAAGAGGACACAGGCAAAAAAGTATCTTCAAAAAGGGTTTTCTTTATTTTAACCCTCAAAAAGTCCAAAATTAACAAAATTCAAAAACATACTTAGCAGGCCCATAAAAGAGGTCAACTAAATATAACTCTACGAAAAGTAATTTCCAGAAACTTAAACAAAACAAAGTGAGACACAACTTAACTCACAAACTGACCTAATTACAAAGACACATGAGGGTAGCTTCTATAATGATTTGGCCAAACCATTTACACACAATAGGGGGGAAACAAAAACACACTAATATTAACTAAGCACAGAATAACCTAACTAAACCTAAAACACCCCTGCTCCTGGTAAGCCCATGGTTGGTCCTGCTGAGCAGGCATTTTGTTCCTGCGAAGCAAACTAATAAAGTAAAAAATGGACTAATTTACTCCTGTGTGGCTGATGCCATCACAGTCATCCAGTATTGAGTGTGGACTGCAAGCCATATAATGCTGACACAAAGCTGATTGACTGCCATGAATAACTACATTTTAAGCAGACTAAACAGAAGCCTTTAAATTGCAGTTGCATTATGCATGTCAGTGTTTCAGTCCAGACCTCAAATGTTGACCTAGATCAAAAATTCAGAATCAACTGAATCAGTTAATGAAGAATCCATGTGCATTAAAGAAAAGAGAAGAAGAGACAGTCATGTTGATATGAACATTAGAGAAACACATCATGGAGCTGAAATATGATCCTGCTTCCTCATTTGGACTCATTCGCCTCAGCTGACACGTTCAACAGCAGACAGGTTTTTGTAGCAGTCTTTCTCACTGTGAGAAACCGAATCTTTGGCTCTGGAACTAAACTCTATGTAACAGGTAAGAACAAAGAATTTTCCTTCTGTTGTTTTATTGTAGACACTGAAAATATTTTAAAAGCCAGCTTCTATTGTTGCAGGTATTAGATGTTAGGTTTTCAAAAACTAAAATAGGAGAATTCATCTGCAGCCATTGTTACAGAAGAAAAGCTCAATAATCTCTGAAAACATGTTGAAATCTCACTGAACAACTAAAGTTATTCTTTGTTTCTGCAAATATTAGTGATGTTACAAATATTTAGGATTTGATCCTCTCAGTAATTCTGCTGGTTTTTAACACAAGATCATATTTGATATTCAAATAAGTATAAATAAATTTGTATATATAAGCTATGCTAAAGAGAAAATAGATAGCAGTTAATGGTGTGATTAAAAAATGTGATAACAAAAATTAGAATGAAATTGTTACAAGTAAGATTCGTTTGATGTGTGTGACTAAATTTCAAATGACAAGAAAAATGTTACCAGTAAATGCTTCTTTGAAAAAATATGTACAGGTAAATAACATTTCCCCAAACTGTTCCTCCCATACAACGTATCACGTAAAGTATGATCATTAATTTATATTATTTAAAAAAAGGTATTTAATTTTCATTCAAGTGTCTGATTAATTACATTTAAATGTGTGTAACAATTCATTCACACATTTAAAACATATCATGAAATAAACAATAGATGTGCTGCTGTTGCAATTGTTGGAGTATAAAATACAAGAATTGTGAAATCTATACAACAAATGTTTAAAAACCCCAATGCAAAAATGTAAATTTCATTGTTGAAATTATGTTGTGTTATGGTTAGTGCAGTGTGAAAGAAATAATTTCTTTTTGGAAACAAACACATTTTTGTTAGAATTTGTTTTTTTTTTAGATGGGAAATCAAATTTAAATTGTAAAAAAAAAAAATCACAATATACATTTACATGTGTGATGAGTCATATTTTGAAATAATATCAAGAAAATAAAAGAGAAATACATTTTATTTCATAATGTAAAGACACACTGAGTGTTCGTCATGTGAGCCATGATGACATGAGGTGATGACTGTGTTTGATATGAAGCTGAATCCAGTGTATGTAGTGAACTTTGTGCTGTATTGATGAGTAGTTTAGTGATCAGAGTCCATGTAGTTTCCAGGATCAGACTGAATGCAGTGCAGTGCTGGAAGCTGCTGCTGACTGTGTGAATGTGTGTCTGTGCTGCTTGTTGCTGCTGTCAAACTTCAGATGAGCAGGTAGTGAAGCCCGTGGTGAGCGTGTACCCAGCAGCATCCAGAGCCCACCTGGAGGGGAACAGCTCCCTGCTGTGTGTGGCCTCAGCCATGTTTCCTCCTCCGGTCCAGTTCTCCTGGAAAAGACAGAAGAAGAACGGCGGAGAAGCGGAGGAGCTGCCCCCTGCTGAGGGAGAGCAGCTGGAGCTCAGAGAGTCGGGACGCACCATTGCCATCAGGATGGTTGATCGTGATGTTTGTGACACATACATGTACAGCTGCTGGGTGAAGCACGAGGGGGGCACAGTGGAGGCCCAAACACAACAAGGTAATGAAGGCTTGGTGACTGTGTTGAGCAGTGATTCAGCTTCATGTGGAGATGCTGTCAAAGAGAGCAGAGCAGCAGAGGACTGACATTTCTCACTGCAGCTCCAAACATTTGACTCCTTTTCTGTTTCAGAGCTTCCAGCTCTTCCATCAACACTCTTCCACCTCCCACCAACTGTGCCTCCTCTTCCTTCTACACACGAGGTGAAGCTGCTCTGCCTGCTGTACACAGTGCTGATAGTGAAGAGTCTGGTGTACTGCTGTGGACTCTCTCTGCTGATGATGCTCACAAACAAGGGAGCGTCCACCAACTGCACACATGCTGACTGACTGTTTCCTGCTCGCCTTTTCTCAACAGTTAGAATCTGAAATAAATCCATCTTTACATGTATTGTTGCTCTGAGTTAGAATTCTTTTTGTACTTATTGTGACTTTTATTGTAGTAACAAAAATCATCAGGAATATTTTTATCACAAGTTTTCAGTTTGATTTGTTTTTGTTTGATTTTCAAATGTCAAACAGTGTAGTTGTGTTTGTGTGAATAATAAAGATTTCAAGATGAAGAGTTTGATTCGACTTTCATTGTGTGATGAACAACAAGCCGTGTGAGTGAAGCACAAACTGACTGTATCCAAACTTCCTGCAGCAGACGGGCTGTGTGGCTTTCTGCTCTGCAGCCTCCACACCGTTAGCTGTGGCTTTTCACTTTAATAACACAATGACAGTTACAAGCATGAACTCTGCTTCAAGAATGATTCCAGGAAGCATCTGTGTTCTTCACCTGTGAGAGAAACAGCTCAAATCCTCAACTCAGAGCTGACAAATGAACTTTCATGGACTCAAAGGAGAGACCATGAAGCCCCTGCAGTCTGCTCAGCTCCCATTTTATTAGCTGAGCTGAGTTTTTCATTCTGGATATCACACACGTAAGAACAGATCAAGTCTGAACAGCAAATGTTGGAGAATCATTTTGAAGTGTTGCTAAATGTCCTTATTATTACAAAAACTACTGAATGATTCAGAAAATCGTTTCCAACAAGCAGAAATATGCAAACAAAGTAGAAACAAGGCAACATGAGTCATTCAGATGCAGATAACATATTGTCCTTATTTTGAAGAACACAGTCATGAAATCTTTCTGTGTGTCATTCATTGAGTTGAAGTGCCTAATAGAAGAGGAAAAGCAGAAATAATCAATGATAGCTGAGACATTGAGAACATGGCTGTATGCCTGCTATCATAACAGGAAACAAAGCACACAAACAGCAAACAGACAATAATGTGCTCGCAGGTTGTTGTGTCATTTTTGACATTTAATGAAGTCACAAAAATGTGTGCGACTCATTAAAGGAGTCTGTACGTGTCAGTCAGTGCTCTGTATTCATGTGTTCACCTCATTAAAGTCACTGAGACACTTTTCTCCTCCAAACTTACAGCACAGCTTCATATTTCACTGACTGATTCTTTGATTACATCCATTAAGGGTCACACAGTGAAATTAGTGCAAACTTACAAATGTGTTGCAACAATTTTGGCCTCCAAACTGAACTTTGAGACAAACAGTGAAGCTGTGAGCAAAAAGAGGCTCCAGTGTGTGTCATGGTGGAGGAAACTGTTGTATTCCCACATTAAAAACATGCTGATCTTATTGGATTTTTCCCTCAAAGTCTTTTTCCTCCTTTTTCTCTTCATCCAAATGTTCTAGCAGGCTGACTGTGAGTCCCTGTTTAAGCTGTACAGCAGAAAGTAACAGCAGTCAGCGGCCTCCACTTGACTTCATGACTTCAACCCCTCGCACAGTCACTTTCACTTTCTTCCTTCTGTCTTTTAGTCCTAAAATGTAGAACAACACCAGATCAAAAGATTTGTGTCCTTCACTCACATCTTCAAATGAGACCTTCGATATCAGAGATGATACAAAGGCAACATTTGTCTTATTTCTCTTTCATGAATCAAAAAGTACTTTTGTACTGTTGTGTAAATGTGTGTGTAAAGGTGGATGACTGCCTACTGCAAATGAAATCTAACCATGGCTACAAATAAATGAAGCTGACGTGAAACACAGCCCTGTTTTTATTACTGTTTATAGATATTAGAATTGATGATCATCATTTGAATGATTCTTAAAAAGGCTTTAATGAATCCTTCAGTCTGAAACCAACTTGGAACAAAACACATTAGAAGATGTGGGAAAGAAGCACAGTGTGCACATATTTTAAACACACAACAGAACCACATGTGTTTGTTTCAAAGAAGATTTTTACTCTAAATGTTCTTATATATGATTTGGTTTTTTTAACTACTTTGTGTGCAATTTATGAACTTTTAAAATATTGAACCATATTATTATTTTTATTTTTCTATTTATTTATAGTTTAGTTATATTTAGTTTGTATATTTAGTGTTTTCATCACAGCTGTTAAACAACAGATAACAGTGTGTGATACTAAATTCACAGCAACATGAATGTTTCTGAGTGTTTGTGCATCATGTGACCCAGATTTTTGGATCTGCTGTCAGATTGAAATGAAGACGATGAAACCACAGCAGCTTCAGCTGAGCTGTCAATCAGCAGCAGCAGTCTTATCTGTGGGCCGCAGGGGCTGATGGGAGCTTTGAGGACCTGTTAGAAACCACGTGGCCCTCGTCTGATCTCGCAGCTCGTCCTTGTTTGGCCTCAGCTGCATCAGAGCGCCACTTCTCCCCAGGTTCACCAGAGGAAACACCACTGCACAAAATGCTTTTCCTCCCAGCTGCTGCTCTGTGCTGTCTGTGTTCAGGTGAGTGTTTCCAGCCAATCAGGAGCCAACAAAGTCAACCTGTAACAAACACTGTCACACTAACCTTCATCTATCTGTCTGTGTCTCTACAGCACTGGTTACCATGGCAGCAGAACAGCTGATTCAGGACGATTTAACATTGACCAGGAGAGTTGGAGAAAGTGTCTCCTTCAGCTGTGGAGGGACTGAACAGTGTGATTATGATTATATATACTGGTACCAGAAGAAAGAAAAAGAAACATTCAAAGCTATTCTTGATATTGATAAAACAAATGATGACATAGATGAAAGTTACAATCATCCACAAAAAGATGATTTCTCAGCTGTGAATAAACAGAACGGCTGTGAGTTGAAGATAGAAAAAGTTAAACTCGATCATTCAGCCACCTACTACTGCTCCTGTGGTAAGTCTGCTCCCCACAGTGAGAAATGATCCCTGCAGCCTGAACAAAAACCAACAGATGAACAGATGTCAAACAGTGTCTGTGACAGGAAGAGAGCAGTAAACCACAGCCCAGCTTCACATGTTTCACCTCCATCTCAGAGTCACAAACATACTGAGCTCAGGGACGATTTTTATTTACTGCTCTCAGAAATTCAATTCTATTTATTTCTGTTTGAACAGATTTTTCATCCTGTTTTAAGACAGAAACAAGAGGAACAGATGACATCAAACTTCCAAATGGAAACAAATGTATCCTCAGTCCCACAAAAACATTTATTCAAAGTGAAAGAAAAACAGATTGTGTCAAACTGAATCAAAGTCCATCCCTCATTCACAGTGTTAATGTTCTCTTCATGAAAACTCTTCCAGCAGCACTTGTTGTTTAACACCTTTCAGTACATTTAACCAGACACTTGGACTGATGTCAGGTCAGGATTTTGTCCTTCTAGCAGCGGCTCATTAGGACGCTGATGTTGTTGGACAGATTTCCATCAGTTTCCTGTGGATGTTTATAGAGGATGAATCAGTCACGGTGCCTCATCTTTCTGTCACCGTCTTTTCTCTCTGATAGAAAAAAACAGATTTTGTATCTGAATATGTCAAATCTGGAATAAAAGGACAGGATTTCTGCTTTCTCCTTTTGTTTCCTGACCAATCACATTTGAGCAGCTTTGGCTGCTTAATTTCATTTGCAGCATCGCTGCTGAAGAAGAATCAGAGTCTGACTGGATCAAACACACAGATTTAACAGCAGAAAAAGTGATTCCATGTAAAACACTCTCGTTCACAAGTTTTAACCAACAGAACTTCATATTTCCTCAAATTGAATCTTAGTCATTTAATCACAGGAAGTTTCTGGGATTTTGTTCCAGACTGTTTATTTATTTATAGATTTTTCTCTACTGAATTTGTTTGAAATATTCAGGTTAAAGATCAGTCTGATTTATTCTTAATGAGTCTTGTTCACAAAGTTACATGTGCAGTACTCTGTACATCTTCCATCCTTAGAGATAAATAATATATGTTGTCCAATACTCAGCAGACTGAACCAGGACTGGAAACTTGCTCATCATCTCATCTTTGAGGTCTCCATTTAAAAAGCACCAATGACTCAAAGGTAAATATTATACTGGATAATGTGTTAGTATATAAGACTTTGTCTTTTTTAACAAACAGCTCATCTATCAGCTGTCAGCAGAACTGTAGAACTTCAGATCCTGAAGTGTGTGAGGACAGAGAAGAGTCAGCTTTACTTCAGGTTTGATGGATAAACTTTCACAGTTTGTGATGATTCTGTTCTCTTTGTGATTTTAGGAGCTGCCCTCAGCACCACCCAGTGACATCACACACATCATCCTACATGTTCACTCTTTGTCAGTGGAAGCTGCAGCTGTTTTATTCATAAAGTTAAAGACAAAAAGTCAAAGGGATTAAACATCCATGTAACTGTGTCACTATAGGAGCATAAATATTAACTCAGTTTGGTGTTTCAGAAAGTTGCTGATCTCAGACCTGCACAGCTTCTGTTTTAAACACTGAATGTAGTCAGCTGCATGAAGTGAGATTTTCTCTGACACAATTAAATAAAACCTGATGAAGGTCAAAGGTCGTCACTTGTATGTTGAACTAAAAACTTTAATCTGGAATTCACACACACTGTGTTTTGCCAATATTGTGTTCTTTACCATGAAGTCATTCAGAGTCCTTCATACCAGAGTAACCAGAAAGGATAATATATATTTTAAATATGTAACTTTCTACAGGACTGAATATAACATCATTATGTAAAAGTCCAGAGTCTCTGTGCTTCATCTGAGGATGATGTGAAAACTTCTAACATCACACAAAGTAAAGGTCTCTATCACACTGCTCATGAAATGCAGATTTGTCCATCTTCTATTTTGGGCGTCTAGTGGAGGTCTGAAGATTTCCCTCTGAGGAAGCTGCTGGTGAAGATTGCGAGTTCTGCTTGATCCCTGCGGTGACCTTCAGTTCCTGATGTTTCTGAAATGACACATCAGGAGTCTTCCTCCGTGGGTCCTTAAAAAAACATTTTTACAGAGCGGGTCACTATGATCGGCCAGCAAGATGCTAAGCCGACCGTGGAGACCAAGTCTGTCGTGACGTGACCAAGGGTCCATCCCCAGAGAGGATCGACTGTTTCCACACACAGTCGGGAACGTGACCCAATGCTGGGTCACATGCTGGGAACGTGACCTAATATCCAGAGCTGTGAATGCCCTGTCGATCACCTCAAAAAGTATAACCTGGCTGGGGGCTTCCTGCAGGACAGGTAGCAGCCTGTGGAAAAAAGGATGGACTCAGCCTCAAAGTCCTCCTGATAGCTGTCCTCCAGTAGCCCCTAACTGGCGAGAGAGGGAGCTGGCTACACAGCAAATTGAGGACACTCTGCTATTGCCTGTGAGGTGTCAACCTTCCCACATTAGCCTTAGGCATGTCGGGAAGTGGTTGACTGGTACGCTTAGAGTAAAAAAAGGCGAGCACGAGCCTCTCTGTTATGTGCCGGCAATATGAAACAGGTGCTCTTCTCTTTGACTCAAGCGAAGGCAGTCGCACTTTTCTCCTCTCCTCCTTCCCCTTAGCTTCTCTGCTTAGCCTCTTGTGTCCTTGTCTTGTCTCGTGTGTCTGTCCCTGGAACACTCTCTCACAGTCTGTTCTCTAAAACCTAAAGAGAATTATGGATTTGATCAACTGGTCTCTGAATGCTATTGACACCCTCTTCTCAACGAGATGTCTGGGCTCGGGAGAGCCTGAGTGCCCTGGAGGGACTTTCCCTTTCACGGCGAGTTAGATGAGCCGTATAAAAATAATAAATGAGGATCTAATCGCAGGCAGTAGTGGAGGAGTGAAGGTGGTTTATTGAACACAATGCGCCAGTGGAAAAACGGAAACAGAGATCACACTAAACTATACTGGAGACAACTAAACTACTGAATACGAACCGGAACTCAAACATGAAGCAAGGTGGACGACGGTACAAGATGGTGACGGCAGGGAACACACGGATGAAACATGGTGGATACACAGACGGACCAGCGAGATTAAACACAGGTGGGGGACACAGCTGGGAGTCATTAACGAGACGAGAGGTAAAACTGAACACACTCACATGAGACGCAGACCTTCACAATAAAACAGGAACAAGAAACCATCACACTAAGATGCAGACTCGACATTGAGAGACAGAAAATGACACATGGAACTAGACCAATACAAAGCAGACACAACCAAAGAACAAATCCTAAACACAAATAAACAGAAACATGAAACTCTAATAATAAACATCATAATCATTAACACAACAAGAAAACAATCCCTGATGCAAAATTAAACCAAAACATAATAAACTCAAAATACTGGGTCCAACGGACCCAGAACCGTGACATTCCCTGCTGGATACACGATGGACGGGTGGCAGGAATGGAGGATCGTGTGCCTGGCGGGACTGTCGATCGAGGACGCTGAAGATATCTACCTATTCACAACCATGATAACAGGGTTCTTGCTAATCGGAGCTGGCTTAGCCCTGGCTTATTGGAGAATTAAGAGAGCGGAACCGGCTGTTCAAACCCCGCCAATGCTGCCCGCTGGGATTGAAATGATGGGACGAGGCGCGACTTCTCAGAACGGGCTCATTGAAAGCAGCATGGGAGCTTGCAAAGAAAAGCGTCTGGACTTCTTTAAGTTACTTGAAGACGTTTCACCTCTCATCCGAGAAGCTTCTTCAGTTCTAAGGTCAAATGGTGGGGAGTCCCAGGTATAAACCTAGTGGGAGTTTCCCCCCACAGAGGGACAAAAGGACCCCCTGATGATCCTCTAATCGCCTGAGTCAAGGTGTGAAAGCGGGTGTGGGTCCCAATCAGCCAGAATTTTGGGTGAGTTCATTGTGAAACCTGGCCCCACCTTATCATGCGAATTCCTGAGGTCAGATGGCCCAGGATGTGAGTGGGCGTTAAGGCGTCTGGGAAGGGATCTCAAAACTGGACGCCTTAACGCCCACTCACATCCTGGGCCATCAAGGATGCTGGAGATAGAACTGAAGAAGCTTCTCGGATGAGAGGTGAAACGTCTTCAAGTAACTTAAAGAAGTCCAGACGCTTTTCTTTGCAAGCTCCTTTGACTACGATGACCTGGATGACTCAGAACCTTCACAGACATGAAACCAGCAAGGTTGAGACCTTGGAGACGCTTACAGCTGCCGTGAAGACTCAAAATAACACCTCCGAGCGTATACTGGGTTGCATCAAGGAGAGGCCTGCTCAAAATGACACCTTTGAGCGAAAGTTGGATCACATAGCAGAACTGCTCACTGCAGTTGTGAGTTCTCAGAATCGGCTATCTGAGCAAAAGACCGAGAAGACCAGGGAATTAAAATTTGATAACATCATGCAGAAGCTCGCGGTTCTCCAACGGGAGATTGAGAGACCAGTGTCGGAGTGTTAAAGAACAGCTTTGAAATTCTCCTGAGCTGCTCGCATAAAAGAAAAATCAACATCATAATGCGGACACCTCCTCGGCGCCAGCTGTGGGCTCAAGGCTGGAGCCGAACAAAACCTCCCTGATAACGACTGTGTGTTGACTATTCTTCCCATTCCATGCAAGGCCACCTGGGTTGGCTGGTAGACTGTTTACTTAGCCTGATAGGGCGAAGGACACTGTCTCAGCTGAACTCTGGACATGCACACACATAGACTGATAAGCACTCACTCATCCCCCCTCCCTTTCCGAACGCCTTCGATGCTTGTCCCCTCCTGGAGACCACGGCGGGTCTGGGTCCACGCTGGAATAATAGCGCAGGTCAGGATGGCTGCTGTGTTTCCTTCGGATTACTCCTCACCCCCTACCCAACCCTGTGGTTTGTCACGTGCTGCATAATGTTGTGCTGTGGACATTTATCTGCTCTCCGTGCAGAGGAGTTTTTTGTTTCCTGCTCTCATGCTGTCCTCCCAGGAGCTCAGCTCAGTAGAGCCCTTTTTTTCCTCTTCTACTTTTGTTGTGTACTTTTTCAGTGTTTTTCTGTAACGCTGCAGATCTCCGACCAGTATGCCCACGTGATGTCTATGTTGTGTGTGTAAATCGGAGGGGGGGGTTCTATTCCACTGCGGGGCAACCTGCATGTGACCAATAAGCCTTGATTCATTCATTCATTCCATGCAGGACTGTGGAGCTTCCCTGGTCTGCATGGCATGTTCCCAGAGAGAGCACAGCTCACAACAGCGAGCATGGAGAGGGCACCGAGCACAAACCTGCAAGACTGTGAGAACAGCTCGATGTCCACCAGAGAACTCCCACACACTGGGCACAGGATCCACAGCGGGACCTACAGGACCTACTGGACCTACCGGCTGAGTGTGCGGCCTGCGAGACGTGGCGACAGCAGCACGTCACCGCAGGAGAGCTTTTCCATTTTGGATCGGGGCAACAGAAACCTGGGAGGCTGCCTCAAAAGGGTCCCCACCTCAAAGGTAACCAACACACACCAGCCACACACGGTACCACACACAAGCATGCACACACTAAAAAGTGGAGATCCAACGATCACCAGTTTCACATCTGCAGCTGATTTATAGTTAAGCTGGTCTGTAGAGTTCACATAGAGCCGGTGTGGGTGAGGGGACTCGCCCAGCTCTAATGACCAAAGTCGTCATTAGACATTCGTCATTTAACATATTGATCAGGATTATACTTTGATTATAAATTTGATTAAAAATAAAGATGATTTACTACTAGCTGACATGGACAAAGCTCTTTTTACAGTGATACCAAAAACCTAACACATAAGGCTGGATGTTAATTTTACCCCCTCAAAGATGTGCTGACAGGGGAAAGCCAGTAGACTTCAACCTCTCTTCAGAGTGAAATTGTTTTTTTTGTTGTTTTATTGAGCTGAGATCAGATTTGTGATGATCACTCTGATAACTTCATATTGTTTCCTTTAAACCATTTTGCCACAGTTTCTGTACAACTGTGTGTTTAAACTTCAAGTTCGTCTCTTGAAGGTCTTCAGCTGCTCATGTTGCAGATCCACTGTGAGCTGAAATTCCAATGAAGCTGTTAGAAAACTCAAAGTGATGTTTCAGATTAGTCAATGAGCTCATTAGTTAATAACTGTGTAAGATGGTGTTATGGTCCCCTGATCCTCTGCTGCCTACCCACCATCTATCTTTCCTCCCTCTGCTTTCTATCTTTGTCTCTCTGTGAGTGTGGCATTTGTGGTGTGTGTGATGTTTGGCAGTTCTGCTGGTTCCTGCTCCTCCTCGGCTGGAGCACCTGCAGTAACTGATAATCAGTCCAGCACATCAGTTTGGAAGAATTTGACTCCATTTTTGACACAGAGCAGCTTTAATTCTGACATGTTGGATTTTCTCACATGAACTGCTCGCTTCCAGCTCTTTCACACCATCTTTGTTGGACTCTGTTGGACTCGGTTGTTGCAAAGCTCTATTTTTAACAGCAGGCATGGACACTTTGTGTTCCTACGAGTCTGCTGGAGCTGATTGAGGCCACGCAGTACAACACTGATGATTCCAGCAGACATGCCACAGCACATTTCAGAAGCATCCTTGAAGCATCTCTTTGCTCTGCACCACTAAAAATAACTCTGGATCTATTTTTTACAGAAGCTCCATCAAGCTGCAGAAAACAGAGGAAAATGTGCAAAACAGAAGAAACAGCAAAGGAAATCCTGTCAGTGTTGAAAATAGAAGAGCCTGTGCAGACCAACATGTTTCTCTTCTAAAATACACCAGGTGTGGTTTGAAGGACGCAACAAAACCACATCAGAAAGACATCAGAGACTCATCACATCACTCGCTGGATTCACTGGATTATTTTTCTCTCAACATTATTTGGAACAAAGAAAACAAACTTGACTGGTTTGTGTCATTGTGGTGCTGCATGGCCCACTTTCTCCTGAGATTCAGTTCACAGACACATGTTCTGATAGTTTTCTTCAGAATTTGCTGCTATAATTCAAAATTGATTGTGTGATTAATGACGGTGAGCCAGATGGGCCAAACCATGATACTATCAGCAGATGTTTCATTGTAGTGGTGGCATCATTGATGGGATAAATGGACTGGTGCTTATATAGTGATTTTCTATTTTCATGTGGACTAAAGTAGTGGACTGACCAACAGACTGACATTAACATCAGAGCCGTGCTGCTAGTGTGGCTAAAAGAAAAGAGAAGAAGAGACAGTCATGTTGATATGAACATTAGAGAAACACATCATGGAGCTGAAATATGATCCTGCTTCCTCATTTGGACTCATTCACCTCAGCTGACACGTTCAACAGCAGACAGGTTTTTGTAGCAGTCTTTCTCACTGTGGGAGGAACAGCATGGGGCTATGACATCTTTGGCTCTGGAACCAAACTGTCTGTAACAGGTAAGAACAAACATTTATTTTCCTTCAGTTGTTTTATTGTAGAAGCTGAAAATGTGTTTAAAGTCAGTTTCTGCTGCTTCAGGCTTTACATGTTAGTTTTTCATCATTAGTAGAGAATTCATCTGCAGCCATTGTTACAGAAGAAAAGCTCAATAATCTCTGAAAACATGTTGAAATCTCACTGAACAACTAAAGTTATTCTTTATTTCTGCAAATATTAGTGATGTTACAAATATTTAGGATTTGATCCTCTCAGTGATTCTGCTGGTTTTTAACACAAGATCATATTTGGTGTTAAAATAATACAGTAGTACATTTGTAAATATAAATGAAAATGTAAACATGTTTTTAATATTCAAAGATAGATTCTTTTGGTTAATTTTTTTAAAATATATTAATATATAAATTGACATGGATACTGATTAGGGACACAAAGTGTTTAAACAGTGAAGAAAAAATATAAATAATAAATAATATAGATCAAACAACAAAATATGAAATTGTTAAAGTCATGTTTGTGTTTCTTGCTTGTTTGATTTGTCAGTCTAAATTAGAAATGAAGAAAAAATTCACCAAATGGTCATATTTCAGTAAATATTTCTTCAGAAAAATAATTTTCATGACGTTTCAGATTCTTTAGATTTTATATTATAAATAATGATGAATTAATTTATACTGTTGAAAAAAGGTATTTAATTCTTATTCAAATTGCAGCTTAATTACATTTAATTTGTGCATCAATTCAAACATACACCGTATATAATCAAAACAAAATAAAAACACAATAATCAAACTAAATAATAGATGTAGTGCCCTTCAAATTATTCCAATAACATTTTTAAGGATTGTGAAGTCTGTGAAAGAAGTATAGTATTGATTAAAACATGAATAAAACACCTGTTTAAAAACGGATACAAAAGTGGAAATTTCATTGCTGGAATTAAATCATGTTGAATTATTAATATCTCTGGTAAAACTTGTGTTTAAGATGGAAAATATAATTGAAATAGTTTGAAGACAAATCTATATATGCGTACATTTGTGATAAATAATATATTAAAATATCAGCAAACAAATATTTTATTTCATGATGTAAAGACACACTGAGTGTTCGTCATGTGAGCCATGATGACATGAGGTGATGACTGTGTTTGATATGAAGCTGAATCCAGTGTATGTAGTGAACTTTGTGCTGTATTGATGAGTAGTTTAGTGATCAGAGTCCATGTAGTTTCCAGGATCAGACTGAATGCAGTGCAGTGCTGGAAGCTGCTGCTGACTGTGTGAATGTGTGTCTGTGCTGCTTGTTGCTGCTGTCAAACTTCAGATGAGCAGGTAGTGAAGCCCGTGGTGAGCGTGTACCCAGCAGCATCCAGAGCCCACCTGGAGGGGAACAGCTCCCTGCTGTGTGTGGCCTCAGCCATGTTTCCTCCTCTGGTCCAGTTCTCCTGGAAAAGACAGAAGAAGAACGGCGGAGAAGCGGAGGAGCTGCCCCCTGCTGAGGGAGAGCAGCTGGAGCTCAGAGAGTCGGGACACAGCGCCTCCATCTTACTGATCCAGGAGCAGGACACCAACACATATAAATACAGCTGCTGGGTGAAGCACGAGGGGGGCACAGTGGAGGCCCAAACACAACAAGGTAATGAAGGCTTGGTGACTGTGTTGAGCAGTGATTCAGCTTCATGTGGAGATGCTGTCAAAGAGAGCAGAGCAGCAGAGGACTGACATTTCTCACTGCAGCTCCAAACATTTGACTCCTTTTCTGTTTCAGAGCTTCCAGCTCCAGCAGCCTCCTGTCCTCCAGAGAGAGAGCCAGCAGACCTGCCAGCTCTGCAGCCAGCTGACTGTAAGATCACCTGCTGCCTCTCTGCATGGACAGCTCCAATGTCCAATGAGGGAGCTGGAACAAGTTTAGGGTCTTAAAGTTGCACTAATTGATCAAATCTTCATCCAACAAGCTCTGATAAAGCCACTGTACACTAGCTGCTCAGCACCAAACAGCAGACAGACCATAATATGTCAGAGATCAGTTTGTTAGCTGCTTGTGGAGTTCTTCTGCCCCCAAGTGGACACAAACACTACATCAATTCATCCACTTGAAGAAGAAGCTGTGACTGTTTCTATTTGGACTTTTTCTCCTTGATCTGAGAGGAATAACCCGACTGTCTGTCTGTCTCTTTGTGTCTGTCTGTCCTTCAGTGTCCTTCCAGTCTCAGTGCAGGGTGAAGCTGCTCTGCCTGCTGTACACAGTGCTGATAGTGAAGAGTCTGGTGTACTGCTGTGGACTCTCTCTGCTGATGATGCTCACAAACAAGGGAGCGTCCACCAACTGCACACATGCTGACTGACTGTTTCCTGCTCGCCTTTTCTCACCATCAGATCTCATCAATTCATCTCATTCATCACTTTGATCAGTGTTCACAAATGTTAGTTATGATGTGTTGTGCTTATTTTGCCTTTTTCTTCAACAGTTAGAAGATCATCTGAAATAAATCCATCTTTACATGTATTGTTGCTCTGAGTTAGAATTCTTTTTGTACTTATTGTGACTTTTATTGTAGTAACAAAAATCATCAGGAATATTTTTATCACAAGTTTTCAGTTTGATTTGTTTTTGTTTGATTTTCAAATGTCAAACAGTGTAGTTGTGTTTGTGTGAATAATAAAGATTTCAAGATGAAGAGTTTGATTCTACTTTCATTGTGTGATGAACAACAAGCCGTGTGAGTGAAGCACAAACTGACTGTATCCAAACTTCCTGCAGCAGACGGGCTGTGTGGCTTTCTGCTCTGCAGCCTCCACACCGTTAGCTGTGGCTTTTCACTTTAATAACACAATGACAGTTACAAGCATGAACTCTGCTTCAAGAATGATTCCAGGAAGCATCTGTGTTCTTCACCTGTGAGAGAAACAGCTCAAATCCTCAACTCAGAGCTGACAAATGAACTTTCATGGACTCAAAGGAGAGACCATGAAGCCCCTGCAGTCTGCTCAGCTCCCATTTTATTAGCTGAGCTGAGTTTTTCATTCTGGATATCACACACGTAAGAACAGATCAAGTCTGAACAGCAAATGTTGGAGAATCATTTTGAAGTGTTGCTAAATGTCCTTATTATTACAAAAACTACTGAATGATTCAGAAAATCGTTTCCAACAAGCAGAAATATGCAAACAAAGTAGAAACAAGGCAACATGAGTCATTCAGATGCAGATAACATATTGTCCTTATTTTGAAGAACACAGTCATGAAATCTTTCTGTGTGTCATTCATTGAGTTGAAGTGCCTAATAGAAGAGGAAAAGCAGAAATAATCAATGATAGCTGAGACATTGAGAACATGGCTGTATGCCTGCTATCATAACAGGAAACAAAGCACACAAACAGCAAACAGACAATAATGTGCTCGCAGGTTGTTGTGTCATTTTTGACATTTAATGAAGTCACAAAAATGTGTGCGACTCATTAAAGGAGTCTGTACGTGTCAGTCAGTGCTCTGTATTCATGTGTTCACCTCATTAAAGTCACTGAGACACTTTTCTCCTCCAAACTTACAGCACAGCTTCATATTTCACTGACTGATTCTTTGATTACATCCATTAAGGGTCACACAGTGAAATTAGTGCAAACTTACAAATGTGTTGCAACAATTTTGGCCTCCAAACTGAACTTTGAGACAAACAGTGAAGCTGTGAGCAAAAAGAGGCTCCAGTGTGTGTCATGGTGGAGGAAACTGTTGTATTCCCACATTAAAAACATGCTGATCTTATTGGATTTTTCCCTCAAAGTCTTTTTCCTCCTTTTTCTCTTCATCCAAATGTTCTAGCAGGCTGACTGTGAGTCCCTGTTTAAGCTGTACAGCAGAAAGTAACAGCAGTCAGCGGCCTCCACTTGACTTCATGACTTCAACCCCTCGCACAGTCACTTTCACTTTCTTCCTTCTGTCTTTTAGTCCTAAAATGTAGAACAACACCAGATCAAAAGATTTGTGTCCTTCACTCACATCTTCAAATGAGACCTTCCATATCAGAGATGATACAAAGGCAACATTTGTCTTATTTCTCTTTCATGAATCAAAAAGTACTTTTGTACTGTTGTGTAAATGTGTGTGTAAAGGTGGATGACTGCCTACTGCAAATGAAATCTAACCATGGCTACAAATAAATGAAGCTGACGTGAAACACAGCCCTGTTTTTATTACTGTTTATAGATATTAGAATTGATGATCATCATTTGAATGATTCTTAAAAAGGCTTTAATGAATCCTTCAGTCTGAAACCAACTTGGAACAAAACACATTAGAAGATGTGGGAAAGAAGCACAGTGTGCACATATTTTAAACACACAACAGAACCACATGTGTTTGTTTCAAAGAAGATTTTTACTCTAAATGTTGTTATATATGATTTGGTTTTTTTAACTACTTTGTGTGCAATTTATGAACTTTTAAAATATTTAACCATATTATTATTTTTAGATTTTTCTATTTATTTATAGTTTCGTTATATTTAGTTTGTATATTTAGTGTTTTCATCACAGCTGTTAAACAACAGATAACAGTGTGTGTTACTAAATTCACAGCAACATGAATGTTTCTGAGTGTTTGTGCATCATGTGACCCAGATTTTTGGATCTGCTGTCAGATTGAAATGAAGACGATGAAACCACAGCAGCTTCAGCTGAGCTGTCAATCAGCAGCAGCAGTCTTATCTGTGGGCCGCAGGGGCTGATGGGAGCTTTGAGGACCTGTTAGAAACCACGTGGCCCTCGTCTGATCTCGCAGCTCGTCCTTGTTTGGCCTCAGCTGCATCAGAGCGCCACTTCTCCCCAGGTTCACCAGAGGAAACACCACTGCACAAAATGCTTTTCCTCCCAGCTGCTGCTCTGTGCTGTCTGTGTTCAGGTGAGTGTTTCCAGCCAATCAGGAGCCAACAAAGTCAACCTGTAACAAACACTGTCACACTAACCTTCATCTATCTGTCTGTGTCTCTACAGCACTGGTTACCATGGCAGCAGAACAGCTGATTCAGGACGATTTAACATTGACCAGGAGAGTTGGAGAAAGTGTCTCCTTCAGCTGTGGAGGGATTAATAAGTGTGATAATGATTTTATATTCTGGTACCAGAAGAAGGAAAAAGAAACATTCAAAGTTATTCTTGATATTGATAAAACAAATGATGACATAGATAAAAGTTACAATCATCCACAAAAAGATGATTTTTCAGCTGTGAATAAACAGAACGGCTGTGATTTGAAAATAGAGAAAGTTAAACTCGATCATTCAGCCACCTACTACTGCTCCTGTTATAAGTATGCTCCCCACAGTGAGAAATGATCCCTGCAGCCTGAACAAAAACCAACAGATGAACAGATGTCAAACAGTGTCTGTGACAGGAAGAGAGCAGTAAACCACAGCCCAGCTTCACATGTTTCACCTCCATCTCAGAGTCACAAACATACTGAGCTCAGGGACGATTTTTATTTACTGCTGTCAGAAATTCAATTCTATTTATTTCTGTTTGAACAGATTTTTCATCCTGTTTTAAGACAGAAACAAGAGGAACAGATGACATCAAACTTCCAAATGGAAACAAATGTATCCTCAGTCCCACAAAAACATTTATTCAAAGTGAAAGAAAAACAGATTGTGTCAAACTGAATCAAAGTCCATCCCTCATTCACAGTGTTAATGTTCTCTTCATGAAAACTCTTCCAGCAGCACTTGTTGTTTAACACCTTTCAGTACATTTAACCAGACACTTGGACTGATGTCAGGTCAGGATTTTGTCCTTCTAGCAGCGGCTCATTAGGACGCTGATGTTGTTGGACAGATTTCCATCAGTTTCCTGTGGATGTTTATAGAGGATGAATCAGTCACGGTGCCTCATCTTTCTGTCACCGTCTTTTCTCTCTGATAGAAAAAAACAGATTTTGTATCTGAATATGTCAAATCTGGAATAAAAGGACAAGATTTCTGCTCTCTGTTTGTGTTTCTGACCAATTACATGCAGCTTTGGTTGCATGCAGGTAAACAGTTTGTGAGGAGAGCAAAAGAGTCCATCTGCTGAAAATGCATCACATCATCAAATATAATCCAGACATGACTTTTTATTCAGTCGTTTTTAAATTCTCTGTTTTCATAAACAATGAGCAATAACAAGAAATTGAAGTCTTTGTCCAGATATCTGCTGGATAAACCAGAAGCCAAGAAGAATTGCTTGTTGTATCCTGAAGCTAAGTCAGCAGACTAATCAATGGGTCCCGGGTTGTCCAAACCCAGCAGGTCATGGCCGCCCTGACCTGGTTGTGCCAGATGTTTGTTTGAAATAGAAGACAATAAATACGATTCTAGTTTATCAAAATCATTTTCAGTGGACACTGGATTAAAATTCAATGCCAAAATACTGAGGTGATGGTTTTTGGTAGCCCCACTGAGATCCCCAATGAATATTTAGATACCTTAGCCCAGCACAATAAGCCAACTGTCACAAACCTGGGAGTCAAAGTGGACTCAGATTAAGGCAGTCATAAAGTCAGGCTTCTCTCAGCTCAGGCAGCTGGCTGAAATAAAGCAATTCTTTCACAGCAGCTCTTTGAGACAGTTATCAACACCTTTGTTTGCATTAGCGGGATTACTGTAATGCACTTTATATAGGGGCCAGTGCTTCATACATTCCTCATCCACAGAGGCCGTGAAATGCTGCGACTCGTCTTTTAACTGGCACTCCAAAGTTTGAGCACATTTCCACTATTTCAGATTGACTTCACTGGCTGCCCATTCATTTTAGGATTCATTTTAAAATGATTTAGTTTGCTTTTAAAGCCTTCCATGTTCTGGTTTAGTTTGGGGATAGAAGCTCCTCTTGAGCCCCTCTATCCTTGCGCAGATGGTGCAGAACCTGCCTGATTCCACAAGTACAGATTGTTGCAGGGACGGGACAGGTCCTTCAATATCTGGGCTTCTCTAGTCCAGCATCTCCTGGTGTAGATATTCTGAAAGGAGGGGAGAGCAGTCCTGCAGCAGCGTTCTGCCGTACTTCTTCTTGACATCCATGACTCACTGCTGATGCTCCCCAGCATTAGCGAGTGATTTGGAGGACTCCCGCTGCCTCTGGCACCGGTACTGGAGGAACTGCATCGCTGTGATCCACCCTGGAATCCTTCTAAACGGAAGCACCGGGGACGTGGACATGTACGTGGCACACGCTCTGGGAAGCTGCCCTCAAACAGCCCTGCCTTCTTCCTGTTTACCCGACGTCATCACACCATGCACACCTGATGCAGTTTTATTGGTTGCCATGCTGACAGGATACGATGGGAGGTGGAGAAATTAAACAACTTGCAATTACTGCATATCAAACCTGCTACCATGGATGGACAGAGAGTTAAATGAGCTCTTTTAAATGCAAGATCTGTATCAAATAAAAGTGTTGACTCAAAGGACCATGCCAGTTTCTACAGTCAATATTCCCCAGCAAGGCGACATTGATCAGTGGCCTCATCTTAAACCTGTTAAACTTCACAACATTGATGCAGAGGTGGAGCTACTGATAGGCACTGATGTTTCCAATGTTTTAGAGCCATGGAAAGTGATAAACAGTGTGGAGGGTGGACCTTATGCTGTAAAAACAAAAGTTGGCTGGGTCATAAATGGTCCCCTGCGCACTGGAAGTAACAGTGGAAATAAAAACAACTGCACTGCTGTAACAGCCAATAGGATTTCTGTTGAGCGTCTTGAAGAAATGTTGATTAAACAGTACAATCATGATTTTAATGAAAGATTCTCAAAGGAGCAGACTGAAATGTCCAGAGAAGATATGTGTTTCATGGATATTGTTAGTAGTTCAATAAAACTTATTGGAAATCATTATCACATTGATTTGCCTTTCAGGAGAGAAGGTCCCAGCTTGCCAAATAACCTCTGTGTCGCGGAGCAGCTTCTCCAGAGTCTCCAGAGTCTCCGACGCAGATTTGAAAAGGCTCATTATAAGGATGAATACACTGAATGTGTAAATGTAGCCGCTAAACTGGTGGACCTAAATCTTAACCAACACGTCCGTATATATACAAGCGGAAAAGGGAGTGAGTGGGTCAGCGCTCGGAGAACAGAAACTAAGCCAGCTTTAAACACACCATTTATTTTTAGGGTAAAACACAGTCAGAACCCCCAAATACAGGCTAAAATCCCCGCTACACAATAAAAATAATGTTCACAACCCGCTAAAAGCCCTGCCGGCAGGAATAACTATACACTAAAAACCAAAACTAAATGAATGTTTTTTTTGTATGATAAAAACTTCCCCCCCAGAGTCCTATATTCCCTCTTGTCCAGCCACACACATGCGGGCAAATGTTCCTTAGATGGAGAAGAGACAGGAGAGGAACTCCTCTTCCGGGATGGTAAAACTCGCCAGCAGCAGGCCAGGGAGGAGGCTCCTATCTCCGCCTGACGGTACGTGGCCGTGTAGTCCAGCCACTCTCCGCACCTGCACACGGCTTCCCTCGCAGCCCCGCCCTGAAACAACAGACACGGGCCAGCAACGTTGTCGGCGCAGCCGCTGTTATCCTCCCCCGGCAAAGCTACGCCTAGCGCCCAACAGTGGGAAAGCGATACTCACAAATGCAGGCAGAGGCGTCCCCCTGCCCTACTGTGGATTTCACGCGTTGCCTCCCACTGTTGCTATTTCGTTCGTCTGGACTGGATCGCCGGGTTATGCTGGCCGATCGTCGGATATCTCGTGACGTCCCACAGGCAGGCCGGTCTTTCTTCACAGGTGCTGGGCTGCACACGTTTTGTTTCCTGCTCCTCGCTTCTCGTGTGTCTCTCCTCTCTCCTCTTTGTGCTCACCATCTCCCTTAAGTCCGTTTTGCGGCTGATAGGCCACCTCGGGAAACGCCCCCACCTCACAGGTGCCTACGATTGTCCGCTTAATACACAGTGGAAAAAAATAGTACACAACAACACCAAACACGCACTATAAATATGGGGATAAAATCATGCAATAGAAATATCAATAAAAACATGCAATATCACTATTACAATAAAAACATGCAAATAAAATCGACACTAAACAAAATATAAAAACACAATTTTCCACTGTGTGACATCCCCCCACATTTTACCTGTGACAGTCCCTGTCACACTAGTCAAGCGACCTGTAACGGGCGGGTGGCTGACCAAAATTAGGCCTCGTCGAGCGGCGCACCTCTGACAACTCTCCCGGCCGCTGGGCTGAAGCGCTAGGCGCAACACCATAAAATGGAGGCTCAACTAGCATCTCTCCCTCACGGCTGACTCCCTGCCCCTCTGAGTGGTAGTCTGCTGCAGGAGTAATGCACAACTTTAGTGCATTCCGATGGAGGACCTTCTCCCCCCCCCCCCCTTTCTCCGGCTGCACCCTATACACTACACCTGTATTGCCAACCTCTTCCATTACGACATACGGCTCTGAGCTCCAACCTGGGTGCAACTTGCCTTGTCCCTGCCTATTCCTGTCCCTTATCCAAACTCTCTCGCCTGGCACCAATGGCAGGGCCCGCAGACTTCGGTCATAAGCCCTCTTGTTTTGGGTGGCTGCTGCCTTCATCTTCTTCCTAGCCATCTCATAGGCAAAAGATAGTTTCTGGTGATGGTCCTTAACCCACCCTCCCAGGTCGTGGCATGGGGAGTCCCGCTCGACACCTAGGTTTAAATCCACCGGCTGTCTCAAATGCCGCCCAAACATCAGGTACGACGGCGCATATCCTGTGGCACTATGAACAGTATTATTGTATGCTTGTAAGAGCTCTGGGAGATATTCTGGCCACCTCTGTTGTCTCTCTGACTCTAGCGACCGAAGCATGTGCAGCAATGTCTGGTTCATCCTCTCAACCCCACCATTTCCAGCCGGATGGTATGGGGTGGTCTTGCTTTTCGTAATGCCATAGCACTTACACAGCTGGTACATCAGGGCAGACTCAAAACTTCCACCTCTATCTGAGTGTAGCCTGGTCGGGCAACCGAAGGTCTGAATCACGTGAGCCCAAAGAGCATGCACCGCAGTCTGAGCAGTCTGGTCTTTGGTAGGAACTGCCCAGGCGTACCGTGTGAAAAGATCAGTCATCACCAGAATATTCTGGTACCTGTCTGTGGGCCTCCCCAATGTAAGAAAGTCCAGGGCCACAACCTCAAGAGGATACGACACAGTAATGGGATGCAAAGGGGCTCTAGGCCTATTTCTATCTCGCAGGCTACACGCAGCGCACCCTAGCTGGAATTCACGCACCTCCTCTTCCATGCTGGGCCAATAAAAGAAGCGACGTATCCTGGACAGTGTCTTTTCCACTCCCGCATGCGCCGCTGCCTCATGATACTTCTCCCACACCTCCTTGTGTCTCTCTGCAGGACATAGGATCTGAAGGTACATTTCGTTAGTGTTAGGGTCCCTTACCTCTCTGCACAGTGTACCCTCACAAACCTGCAGCCTTCTCCATTGCTGTAATAACTTCTGTACAGGGCTAGGCAGGGCTCTCCTCGTTGGTGCATCAGGGGGAATTCCCTCTTCCACATACTCCCTCAGGATGCGCAGATCCATGTCCTTTTCCTGCGCCTCCTTCCAGTCATTCATCTGCGGCACCAGCCCCTGTGGATCCAGACGTGGAGCACTCGTGGTGTTTATGTAGGCTGTTTGACAGTCTGTGGGAAACCTAGAGAGAGCATCAGCATTAGCATTCTCTTTTCCAGCCCTGTACTTAACCTCGAAGTCAAAGGATGCCAGCTGTGCCACCCAGCGTTGCTCTGTTGCCCCAAGTCTAGCATTCTGTAAGTGGGCCACGGGATTGTTGTCGGTATACACGACAAACTTGGCACCTGTCAAGTAATCCTTGAACTTCTCAGTGATGGCCCATTTTAGAGCTAAAAGTTCCAGTTTGAAGGAACTATAGTTTTTGTCATTTCGCTCGGTGGGGTGTAGGCTCCTGCTGGCATATGCAATCACCCGTTCCTTGCCATCTTGCACCTGAGCTAACACAGCACCTAAGCCTTGATCACTGGCATCAGTATAAAGTGCAAAGGGCTCCAGGAAATCTGCATAAGCCAGAATAGGGGGCTCGGTAAGAGCACGTTTCAAACTGTTGAAGGCTTCCTGACATTCAGCAGACCACTGGACCTGCATGCTTGACCTGCTAGAAATTCCCACGAGCAGAGCATTTAAAGGTCGAGCCAACCTAGCAAACCCTGGGACGAATCGCCTGTAATAACCTGCCAGGCCAAGGAAGGCTCTGACCTGACGGGTGGTAGAGGGAACAGGCCAGTTCTGGACAGCTTGGATTTTCTCAGGGTCTGGTCTTACCCCTTGTTGGTCGACAAGATGCCCCAGGAACTTCACCTGATGGTGAAACAGCTTACATTTGTCCAGCCTCAGCTTCAGCCCATGTTGCCACAGCTTCTGCAGGACATTCTCCAACTGCTGTAGATGAGTAGAGAAGTCAGGTGAGTAGATTATTATATCATCCAGATATACCAAAACAGATTCAGAAAGGTGACTACTTAGACACCGCTGCATCAGGCGCTGGAAGGTGGCAGGGGCATTACAGAGTCCAAAAGGCGTGCGATCAAACTCAAACAAACCCAGAAGAGTGGTAAATGCAGTTTTCTCCCGATCCATTTCCACTTGCCAGTATCCACTGGCAAGATCTAGTGTGGAAAACCACTCAGCTCTGGTCAGACATGTTAAAGTCTCTTCAATTCGGGGGAGTGGGAACGCATCTTTATGAGTCACTGTGTTTAATTTCCTGTAATCTACACAAAATCGCCAACTGCCATCCTTTTTTCTCACCAACACAATGGGGGCTGCCCAGGGACTGCTACTCTCCCGAATGACACCTTTTTTCAGCATATCTGCTAGAAGTATCGTAATCTCTTTGTACATCAGTGGTGGTAAAGGGCGATATTTTTGTTTAATGGGTGGTGCATCACCTGTGTGGATCTGGTGTTGGACCAAATCAGTTCTTCCATAATCCTCCTCATTCACAGCAAACACCTTTCGCCACCTCTGCAGCAGGGTCTGGAGCTCGGCCTTCTGCTGGGGCGTCAAGTCTATGCTGTTAATCAGTTGACTCACCTCCTCTTCATAAACAACAT
Source organism: Neolamprologus multifasciatus (assembly GCF_963576455.1). Lineage (NCBI taxonomy): Eukaryota > Metazoa > Chordata > Actinopteri > Cichliformes > Cichlidae > Neolamprologus > Neolamprologus multifasciatus. The sequence goes on from NC_140456.1 coordinate 1,952,565, forward strand.
GCTTGAACAAGGATATGCCGAGCTTGTGCCTGCAGAGGAGTTGCAGAAAGATGATGGAAAGGTGTGGTAAATCCCTCATCACGGAGTGTATCATCCCACAAAGGGCAAGTTAAGAGTTGTATTTGACTGTGGAACAACTTATAAAGGAGCCTCATTGAACAGCCAGCTTCTACAGGGACCTGATCTCACAAGCTCGCTGGTTGGAGTTCTGATCAGATTTAGACAAGAGGTTGTTGCATTAATGGCAGACATTGGTTCCATGTTTCACCAAGTTCACATCTCAGAAAAACACGTCAACTTTCTCCGTTTTCTGTGGTGACAACATGGTGACACTACAAGGTCTGCACAGGAATACCGGATGAAGGTGCATTTGTTTGGAGCAGTATCTTCGCCAAGCTGTGCAAATTATGCTCTACAGAGAACTGCAGATGATAATGCACAACAGTTTCCAGCTGAAGTGGTTGATACAGTCAAAAGAAACTTTTATGTGGATGATTGTTTGAAATCTGTTGCTTCAGAAGAGGAGGCAGTGCACATGGTGAAGAGGCTGACAGATATCTGCGCTAAAGGAGGATTTAAGCTTTCAAAATGGATCAGCAACAGTCGCACAGTGTGTGGTCGCAAATTTTGAAGCCATCCTGATAACCTTCTCCCACCAACGATGTGGAGATCCAACCTCTTTAGATCCAATTAAAATCAAGACACTCAAAAAGATGCTCTGGAAAAGAGTAGAATTCTTGGAACAGAGTTTAATACACTGAATCATATGAACAGCAGGAAAAATACATACAGACATTTAGCAAGAAAATTACAAAGCAGAAAGCAAGCAAAGCAAAACCCCGGGGTGTACAGCCTTAAGCTCAGACAGCAGAGCAACACAGAGACGGACAGGAAGCAGCAGCAGGAGGAAAAGAAGTGCTGGGGGTGTCCTCTGGTCCCCTAATATACAGGGACCAGTAGCCCCACCCCCTGCTGCTGGGTAACTTTCCCACGCGCCCAAACACAGCTGCAGGGGTCAGGTAGCGGCCAAGGTCTTGGCCAAAGGCCAGTCAGGACTCTGACTACCCCTTGCTCTGGCTCATCACAATAGGTCATGACACGGTCAAACATCACACATTAATCCTACTTATTAAATCTTATACAGCAAGTGGCACAATCTTATAACATATAATCTTATAACTACATAGGTTACATGATTTCTCATATATAAAAACACTTCAGTGTGGGTTCAAAGTGTGTGTGTGTGTGTGTACTTGTTTTCATGACATCTTAGGACAATTTTATGATAACACACTCACAAAATGAGGACGCTCAGAAAAATGAGGACATTTTTGAGGTCCTCATTTTTCTGAGCCTTCTAAAGTGTTCTAGAGGCTCCCAACATGCTCCCAAACCAAAAATCTCGAAAGTCCTGAAACATCACAATTTTATGAAAAAGTGTGTTTAAGTGTGTTTAGCGTTTTTGCTCACTTTCAGTTTTGGCACCTACTGGCCAGTTTTGGAACTTAACACACTTTAAACACACTTCCAGTGACGTCACTCTGCGAGTCCTCATATTGTAGGTGTGTCAGACACAATAACACATTTGATCCAGGTTATACCCTTCTGGGGCTTAGCGGACACATGCGTGGACAGCACCTTTTAGCTCTTATGTCCACAGTCGTATTCAATGTTGAAATGGAGGTGAACTTTATTTGAATCATTCGTGGAATAATAACAGATAAGATTTGAGGCTTCTGAAAATTGTTCGTTCAAACCTTGCCAATTAAACAATCATTCTAACACACATCAAAAACCTTTCCCATTTTTATACATATTAGGGTGAGCTATAAGCAAGGGTAACAACAGTTAAATCAGGCAAATCTTGACAAAAATGAAGGTCTTTAGATTCAGTTATCAGTGCCTGCATATCTTGGATTTTTTTGTTGTTGACAAAATGTCTCGAAATATAAAATTTCAACATTTGTATAATTATATTACTATTAATTAATGAGTCTTACTTCTCAAGATCAATGCACAAATTGTCTGACCTTCACTATGCAGAATGATGTGTGTGCAGATTTTGACCCTTGAAGAGTTTATATTAATCTGCATTAATATAATTGCATCTGCAATCTGCAGTTGAACTTGGAGATTCCTGCCGCTGTCATCTGATTCAGTATGATCATCAGCCTCAGTCTCGACTCTGTGTATCTACAAGAATTGATGAAAAAAGTCAACAATTCATTATATTTTAAATTCAACTTACCTTATACTTTTTACAATATAGTATAAAATGCATATTGTTTCTTTAAAAACTAATAACACACTATTAAAAACTGCAGAATGCACAATTCCAGCTTCATTTAGTAATTCAATTAGTAAATAAAAGTGAGTAATTAAGTCACTTAATTAACTAAGCAACTGTAAATGTCACAGTATGCAGCAGTACAATTCAATTTCAATTAAATTTTATTTATATAGCGCCAAATCACAAAAAAAAGTCGCCTCAAGGCCCTTCATAGGTACAGAGAAAAACCCAACAATCATATGACCACCTATGAGCAAGCACTTTGGCGACAGTGGGAAGGAAAAACTCCCTTTTAACAGGAAGAAACCTCTGGCAGAACCAGGCTCAGGGAGGGGCGGCCATCTGTTGCGACCGGTTGGGGTGAGAGAAGGAAAACAGGATGAAAGACATGCTGTGGAAGAGAGACAGAGGTTAATAACAGATATGATTCAATGCAGAGAGGTCTATTAACACATACTGAGTTATAAAGGTGACTAGAAAGGAAAAACTCAATGCATCATGGGAATTCCCGGCAACCTATGTCTATTGCAGCATAACTAAGGGAGGATTCAGGGTCACCTGGTCCAGCCCTAACTATATGCTTTAGGAAAAAGGAAAGTTTTAAGGCTAATCTTGAAAGTAGAGATAGTGTCTGTCTCCTGAATCCAGGCTGCCGGGGGATTCCCATGATGCACTGAGTTTTTTCCTTTCCAGTCACCTTTCTCACTCACTATGTGTTAATAGACCTCTCTGCACTGAATCATACTTGTTATTAATCCACACCATGTCTTATTAATCCACAGCATGGCTTACAAAAGTATTCGGCCCCCTTGAACTTTCCCACATTTTGTCACATTACAGCCACAAACATGAATCAATTTTACTGGAGTTCCACGTGAAAGACCAATACAAAGTGGTGTACACGTGAGAAGTGGAACGAAAATCATACATGATTCCAAACATTTTTTACAAATAAATAACTGAAAACTGGGGTGTGCGTACTTATTCAGCCCCCTGAGTCAATACTTTGTAGAACCACCTTTTGCTGCAATTGGATTCCATTAAAATTGATTCATGTTTGTGGCAGTAATGTGACAAAATGTGGAAAAGGGGGACGAATACATTTGCAAGCCACTGTAAGTACACAGAGAGATAATGAGGGGATGAGGAACAGCTGGGACAAATCAGACCTAACAAGACAAGGGGAAACAAAACTAGACACACTGGATATAGGACAAGGACTTTCACAATAAAACAGACATAACAAGGGTAATCTAATAAACAAATGAACTTAGCTAACCTAAAGAACTTATAAATAAACATCGACATCCAAACAAACTAAAACTTAAAATGCTGGGTCAACAGACCCAGGAAAGTGACAGTAAAATCATTGATTATACACATACTTATTTTCTTAAATTGCTTATCTATTATCTGTATTTTCACCTGGGGGTCTAGGGGTGCTGCTCTTCTTTTCATAACAAATTAGGACATGTTTATGATAACACACTGACAATATCAAGACAAATTTGGCCTTACTCCATCAGTGAACAGCATGCCCATGCTAACTTAAACTAGACCAGCAAGCTAACCACATGTGTACCAAGTGTTACTTAACAATAGGTACCAAACAAATTAACGGAACGAAATTAACTGTAACAGCAGTTTGCAAAACATTGTGACAGTTCTCAAGTGTTCCTACCTCAAATACAGCGCGTGTTGCTGTGTTTTTGTTGTTAAATGGACGAGGAGAGTCCGGATGCAGCATTTCGTCAGTGGAGCATAGAACGACGTCTGTGATTGGTCAACAAGTGAGTAAAGATGCATCTGATTGTTCGAAAGCCTCAACCAAAGAGCTGCTGGTCACAGCAAGATACAAACTCGCTTGAGCTCTGCGTGAACGGCACATCCGGGACCTTCAGCACTAAGGAGAGATTTATCTTGACGTATGTATTTACCTTTGATATCCATGATTTGACGCACACTTCGCAAGGTAAAGTTGTATGTTTAACAAGCTAATTAACGTTAGTTAAACGGAATTAAAACAATGCACAATCGATTTGAACAAACTGAAAGTGGTGAATGATGATAAATGTTAAAAAATTACTTAAGATTTATCTTCAACAATAGATATTAGAAGTTAAATTTAACTGTTCTTAAATTCCCACTGGAGTTAAAGGGACCTGCGGCCTAGCATGTGCTCTGCATCTTCAACTGCAGAGACAGTCAGCCTAAGCTCTTTTTAAGTGTAGCTAACTGCAACACACATTTTTTTCAACACAAGATATGTTTGGGGGGATTTAAATGATAATATTAATGTTTTCGTATTTAGCACAAATCAATAGTATTATACTTATTCGCTCACGGTCTGGGTTTCTGGCCCAGCGTTTCTGACGTTATTCTAAGGTTTTTGAGTTTCTTGAGAGTGTTTGGTGGCGGGTTAGTTGACTTTGGCATAACGTTATTAACATCGTTTTAAGGAATTTATGTTAGGGCTGTATATTACCACGTTTGTATTTTCATGCCATGTTTCCTGTTTTATTTTGAAAGAGTCTGTTGTGTTCAGTACATTAATCTCACTTCCCTGTTGTGTCAATAGAATCATTTGTGCGAGCTACTACCCTGCTGTCCCTCCATCCTGTCTCAACCTCCAACAGGAAAGTAGAAGTCCTCATATGGTATGACCAGTGATTGTAGTGTGTGTTACATTGTTCTCATATTGTTTTAAGCTGTGAAGGACATGAGTGTGTTTAAGTAGAAGTCCTCATATGGTAGGACCAGTGATTGTAGTGTGTGTGTTACACTGTCCTCATATTGTTGGGTAGCAGAACTGTACAGTGTTAAGTTTCTATAGAATCTGGTATAAGGAAGTCAGATCCTTCTGTAATAATGTTCACTGATACAAATATGATCTGTAGTTAATTATCTAGTCGGGATTTAAAGTACAGAATGTTTCTGACATTATATTGTTTTTTGTTGCAGACACCAAGTGCTGAGGTCCTGTCTCAACTTTGTACAGACCAATTGGTGAGTGACATACCCACGTCATTCTTCCAACAGGTTACACATTATTTTTTTGTATTTGGTATCAAGTATATGTGTCAGTTGGGCCTAGTGCATAAATGAAATGCACTTTGATTGTATTAAAACAATCAGTTTGAGTCAAAGTTAACCAAAATCAACATTAGCATTAGGAGAAAGTAATTGTCTATACCATTTGTTTGTCCAAACTTTCCCTTAAAGCATCAGCTTGATCTTTATTCTGACTACATTTGATATTTTTGTCCTTTTACACATGTTTTTGTCCATTTAACCTCCCGCTGATCAGTTTACATGATTTAATTTCTGGGGAAATAGATGGCTTTACATCAGTGTTGGGTTTAGAGCTTTTATTGACAACAGCAGGAGAAGTAAGAAGTCAGGAACATGAACTCTACATGTGTTCAGTCGTCATGTCCTCATATTGTTTTAAGCTGTGAAGGACATGAGTGTGTTTAAGTAGAAGTCCTCATATGGTAGGACCAGTGATTGTAATGTGTGTGTGTTACACTGTCCTCATATTGTTGGGTAGCAGAACTGTACAGTGTTAAGTTTCTATACAATCTGGTATAAGGAAGTCAGATCCTTCTGTAATAATGTTCACTGATACAAATATGATCTGTAGTTAATTATCTAGTCAGGATTTACAGTACAGAATGTTTCTGACGTTATATTGTTGTCTTTTGTTGCAGACACCAAGTGCTGAGGTTCTGTCTCAACCTCCTTCAGACCAATTGGTGAGTGACATACCCACTTCATTCTTCCAACAGGTTACACATTATTTTTTTGTATTTGGTATCAAGTATATGTGTCAGTTGGGCCTAGTGCATAAATGGAATGCACTTTGATTGTATTAAAACAATCAGTTTGAGTCAAAGTTAACCAAAATCAACATTAGCATTAGGAGAAAGTAATTGTCTATACCATATGTTAGTCCAAACTTTCCCTTAAAGCATCAGCTTGATCTTTATTCTGACTACATTTGATATTTTTGTCCCTTTACACATGTTTTTGTCCATTTAACCTCCCGCTGATCAGTTTACATGATTGGATTTCTGGGGAAATAGATGGCTTTACATCAGTGTTGGGTTTAGAGCTTTTATTGACAACAGCAGGAGAAGTTAGAAGTCAGGAACATGAACTCTACATGTGTTCAGTCGTCATGTCCTCATATTGTTTTAAGCTGTGAAGGACATGAGTGTGTTTCAGTTGCCTTCCTCGTGTGGTGGGACCAGTGATTGTAATGTGTGTTACATTGTCCTCATATTGTTTTAAGCTGTGAAGGACATGAGTGTGTTTAAGTAGAAGTCCTCATATGGTAGGACCAGTGATTGTAGTGTGTGTGTTACACTGTCCTCATATTGTTGGGTAGCAGAACTGTACAGTGTTAAGTTTCTATACAATCTGGTATAAGGAAGTCAGATCCTTCTGTAATAATGTTCACTGATACAAATATGAACTGTAGTTAATTATCTAGTCGGGATTTACAGTACAGAATGTTTCTCACATTATATTGTTGTTTTTTGTTGCAGACACCAAGTGCTGAGGTCCTGTCTCAACTTTGTACAGACCAATTGGTGAGTGACATACCCACTTCATTCTTCCAACAGGTTACACATTATTTTTTTGTATTTGGTATCAAGTATATGTGTCAGTTGGGCCTAGTGCATAAATGAAATGCACTTTGATTGTATTAAAACAATCAGTTTGAGTCAAAGTTAACCAAAATCAACATTAGCATTAGGAGAAAATAATTGTCCATACCATTTGTTAGTCCAAACTTTCCCTTAAAGCATCAGCTTGATCTTTATTCTGACTACATTTGATATTTTTGTCCCTTTACACATGTTTTTGTCCATTTAACCTCCCACTGATCAGTTTACATGATTTAATTTCTGGGGAAATAGATGGCTTTACATCAGTGTTGGGTTTAGAGCTTTTATTGACAACAGCAGGAGAAGTAAGAAGTCAGGAACATGAACTCTACATGTGTTCAGTCGTCATGTCCTCATATTGTTTTAAGCTGTGAAGGACATGAGTGTGTTTCAGTTGCCTTCCTCATGTCGTGGGACCAGTGATTGTAGTGTGTGTTACATTGTCCTCATATTGTTTTAAGCTGTGAAGGACATGAGTGTGTTTAAGTAGAAGTCCTCATATGGTAGGACCAGTGATTGTAGTGTGTGTGTTACACTGTCCTCATATTGTTGGGTAGCAGAACTGTACAGTGTTAAGTTTCTATAGAATCTGGTATAAGGAAGTCAGATCCTTCTGTAATAATATTCACTGATACAAATATGATCTGTAGTTAATTATCTAGTCGGGATTTATTCTAGAGAATGTTTCTGACGTTATATTGTTGTCTTTTGATGCAGACACCAAGTGCTGAGGTTCTGTCTCAACCTCCTTCAGACCAATTGGTGAGTGACATACCCACTTCATTCTTCCAACAGGTTACACATTATTTTTTTGTATTTGGTATCAAGTATATGTGTCAGTTGGGCCTAGTGCATAAATGAAATGCACTTTGATTGTATTAAAACAATCAGTTTGAGTCAAAGTTAACCAAAATCAACATTAGCATTAGGAGAAAGTAATTGTCTATACCATTTGTTTGTCCAAACTTTCCCTTAAAGCATCAGCTTGATCTTTATTCTGACTACATTTGATATTTTTGTCCTTTTACACATGTTTTTGTCCATTTAACTTCCCACTGATCAGTTTACATGATTGGATTTCTGGGGAAATAGATGGCTTTACATCAGTGTTGGGTTTAGAGCTTTTATTGACAACAGCAGGAGAAGTAAGAAGTCAGGAACATGAACTCTACATGTGTTCAGTCGTCATGTCCTCATATTGTTTTAAGCTGTGAAGGACATGAGTGTGTTTAAGTAGAAGTCCTCATATGGTAGGACCAGTGATTGTAGTGTGTGTGTTACACTGTCCTCATATTGTTGGGTAGCAGAACTGTACAGTGTTAAGTTTCTATACAATCTGGTATAAGGAAGTCAGATCCTTCTGTAATAATATTCACTGATACAAATATGATCTGTAGTTAATTATCTAGTCAGGATTTATTCTAGAGAATGTTTCTGACATTATATTGTTGTCTTTTGTTGCAGACACCAAGTGCTGAGGTCCTGTCTCAACCTTGTACAGACCAATTGGTGAGTGACATACCCACTTCATTCTTCCAACAGGTTACACATTATTTTTTTGTATTTGGTATCAAGTATATGTGTCAGTTGGGCCTAGTGCATAAATGAAATGCACTTTGATTGTATTAAAACAATCAGTTTGAGTCAAAGTTAACCAAAATCAACATTAGCATTAGGAGAAAGTAATTGTCTATACCATTTGTTAGTCCAAACTTTCCCTTAAAGCATCAGCTTGATCTTTATTCTGACTACATTTGATATTTTTGTCCTTTTACACATGTTTTTGTCCATTTAACCTCCCGCTGATCAGTTTACATGATTTAATTTCTGGGGAAATAGATGGCTTTACATCAGTGTTGGGTTTAGAGCTTTTATTGACAACAGCAGGAGAAGTTAGAAGTCAGGAACATGAACTCTACATGTGTTCAGTCGTCATGTCCTCATATTGTTTTAAGCTGTGAAGGACATGAGTGTGTTTAAGTAGAAGTCCTCATATGGTGGGACCAGTGATTGTAGTGTGTGTGTTACACTGTCCTCATATTGTTGGGTAGCAGAACTGTACAGTGTTAAGTTTCTATAGAATCTGGTATAAGGAAGTCAGATCCTTCTGTAATAATGTTCACTGATACAAATATGATCTGTAGTTAATTATCTTGTCAGGATTTACAGTACAGAATGTTTCTGACGTTATATTGTTGTCTTTTGTTGCAGACACCAAGTGCTGAGGTTCTGTCTCAACCTCCTTCAGACCAATTGGTGAGTGACATACCCACTTCATTCTTCCAACAGGTTACACATTATTTTTTTGTATTTGGTATCAAGTATATGTGTCAGTTGGGCCTAGTGCATAAATGAAATGCACTTTGATTGTATTAAAACAATCAGTTTGAGTCAAAGTTAACCAAATTCAACATTAGCATTAGGAGAAAGTAATTGTCTATACCATTTGTTAGTCCAAACTTTCCCTTAAAGCATCAGCTTGATCTTTATTCTGACTACATTTGATATTTTTGTCCCTTTACACATGTTTTTGTCCATTTAACCTCCCGCTGATCAGTTTACATGATTGGATTTCTGGGGAAATAGATGGCTTTACATCAGTGTTGGGTTTAGAGCTTTTATTGACAACAGCAGGAGAAGTTAGAAGTCAGGAACATGAACTCTACATGTGTTCAGTCGTCATGTCCTCATATTGTTTTAAGCTGTGAAGGACATGAGTGTGTTTAAGTAGAAGTCCTCATATGGTAGGACCAGTGATTGTAGTGTGTGTGTTACATTGTCCTCATATTGTTTTAAGCTGTGAAGGACATGAGGACATGGGCCCTCTGACCACCACCAGTAGGCAACGGGTGAAGTGTCTTGCCCAAGGACACAATGACCAAGACTGTCAGAGCCGGGGCTCGAACCGGCAACCTTCCGATTACAACTCTTGAGCCCCTTAGCCCCTTAATGTAGAATTACACACTGTCCAACGCTGACTTTTCCTACAATGCAGAGAAAAAAGCAAACAGACCTATTGCATGCATTGATTCTCATAGTTCACTGTTACTTTTCAAAGGCTCAAGGACCAAGTATTCTGGGGTTCCAAGCCACACGCTTTACTCAGCTGCCCTGGACAACATGAAGGGCACCTCTGCCTCAATCACCCTGGACAACAAAAACATTAGCAACACTTCACCAAGAAGGGGTAAACGCACCCAAATACAAAATGTTTTAGCTGAATATACTTGTGATCAAAGGACAAGTTTATTGTTTTCAGACATGACACTGTTGAGAGCTTTTATCATGAATCATTTCATCTTATTTGATTCCCAGCAGAACACAGCACTTCAAATGGTTCATTCCAAGCATCCTTAAAGGAGCAATAAGCAATATCTTTTCACTGCTAGGTGTGCTGTTGTGCACTGCCTGTAAACCAAACCAAAGTCTATGACTGGAGATAAACACAGAGAGAGGGATTATGACTTCATGCTGTACTCCAGATGTAATTACACCTCTAGTTCTTCACATAGCCATTTTTAATTCCTTCAACCTAAGTATGATGAATTGTGCTTATTGCTCCTTTAAAGTGCTCCAGTAGAAAGCAAGGTTTAAGAACATTTTGCATTCACATTAAGATATTTTCTTTTGTTTCCATTTATGACAGCTGGGAAGGTGAGAAGCAAGTGGACAAATGATGAAGTGAAGGTTGCTGAGCGGCACGTTTCACTTCATAACAAGCTGCAAAGTACCAGGTAAAAAGGAATGTGACTGCTGCCTCCAAGCAGAGCCGGCAGCTCTGAAAGGCAGAGACTGGGTTGTCATAAGGTACTACATCCACAACAGGATTATAGCATTAAAAGAAAAATGCAAGAAAAAAAGAAACAAGCAAGAGAGATACTTTGTTACTTCCACAGTTATGTCAGTATTGCAGTTTTCTGTATTGCATTGTTCTTACTCATAAATCTGTGGTTTATGCTGGGTGCTTTTTGCAATTAAATGATAAGAAAGGCAGATAATGTTCCACGTTTTTATTCACATGAACATTCACTACAAAATGAATTAATGCATTACAATATTAAGACTTAAAAAGTAGACTGACCACATTTGACCTATGTCTTTTTTTAAGTCTCTACACAGCTCAGATTTACTGTTTTATTAACACATAAATGTCTGATATTTCTGTCAGAAGTTACCCGACTGGTGAGCATTACTATTGTGCATCCATGCCTGTTATATTGTAATCTCAAAAGGAGCCAAGCTGAAAATACAGAACCTACCCTTACCTGGTCCTTATAAGTCATGTATACTTGAAAATTATGTGTTTCCATGGGCTTCACAATTCACCTAAACATGAAATATCAGTGTGTGACCTTATGGTACTCATAAGTCACATAAACCTGACAGTGTCCTCACAAGTAGCAGTAAATTCAGGTTTGACCAAAATTTAGCCCTAGCCAAAATCTCAACAGATGGGCGTGTTCCTGGAAGCATGGGTCAAACCTTTTGTGATTCCCATGCCTCTAGGACCTTCGGAAAGGCACGTTCCCATTTGTCACATTTTTGTCATACGTACTGATATATCACGAAAACACGTATGTGTGTGTGTGTGTTTATATATTATGATATTTTATTGTGATGTGTTCAGGATCTCTGCTACAATGTTACTGTTACAAAGTTACTGTTACAATGTTACTGTTTTGGTTGTGCTACATGAAAGATGTTGAGTGTGGGTGCAGGAGAACTCTCAACAGCATTAACTGCCCTGTTACTGTACCACCCTAATAAACCACGGTGAAGCAAAATGTCTTGAGCTTAAGACGCTACATGAAAGTTACAGTGAAAATTAGAGTATATATGTTCAGTGCAGATAGATATATAGTGTATATAGTTACATAGTTATACATATCACACAAAAATCCACCACAAGTGCTCATGTCCATCCCAGAGGAAAGAAGAGCAAAGGAAATTAAGGATCTGGATTTGGACGCAGATCAGCTTCCAGTTGAGAGAGCACTGGGTTTACAGTGGTGCATAGAAACAGACAAGTTCCGGTTCAGAACCTCCCTGCAGGACCGTCCAACAACCAGAAGGGCCATTTTGTTTGTGGTCAGTTCACTGTATGATCCTTTGGGAATCTTGTCTCCCTTCAGTATGCCAGCTAAAATTTGAAGTGGGATGAAGTTATTCCCCACTCACTTTCCCAGCGGTGGCGTGATTGGCTGGAGGATCTCCAGCTGATTTCAAAGTTCAAAGTGGAACGTTGCTTTAAACCAAGTTGCTTTGGAAGACCAGATAAGGCACAACTTCATCATTTTTCTGATGCAAGTCAAGATGGTTATGGAACAGTGTCATATTTAAAGTTGGAAAAGAATAACCTCACACATGTTGTTTTTATCCTGGGGAAGGCTAGAGTTGTTCCTCTCAAGCAAACTACAATTCCCAGGCTGGAATTGACGGCTGCAGTTCTTGCAGTTCGAGTGAATATGCTTCTGCAAAAAGAGCTGCAGGTAAGGTTGGAAAAATCAGTTTTTTGGACTGATAGTACAACAGTACTGAAATACATCTCCAATGAAACCAGAAGATTTAATACTTTTGTTGCAAACAGAATTGCTGTCAATCGAGAAGCAACAGATGTGAATCAGTGGAGATACGTTTCTTCCAAGGAAAATCCTGCAGATGATGCATCCAAAGGCATGAGTGCTGAGGATTTCCTCAAATGTAGAAGATGGATAAAGGGGACAGAATTTCTCTATAAGTCAGAAAGGGAATGGCCTAAACTGGATGTGGAGTACAGTGTAATTTCTGCAGATGACCCAGAGGTCAAAAAGGACCTGACAATGAATGTCATTGTGAAGGAATTACAAAATCCTACCGACTATCTTATCCATTACTTCTCGTCTTGGGCAAAACTTAAAATCTCTGTAGCCTGGCTTTTAAAGCTGAAAGAGGCCTTGGTGTTGCTGGTGCAGGTTTGAATAAGATTGATCTGGAATGTCAGATAAGAATGGAAAGATTTAGGAGCACTTTGAAGAAAGGAAATCTGACTTCAAAAGATTTGGCAAAGGCAGAACAAGCTATTATTCAATATGCACAACAACAGAAATTTAAAACTGAAATGGCTTTAATCAGCAATGGCCTCAAAGGAGTCTCCAAGGGAAGTTGTCTTTACAAACTTGATCTAGTGTTGGATGCAGGAATCCTCAGAGTGGGTGGCCGATTGAATAAAGCAGCCACGACTATGGAAGTAAAGCATCCTGCAATTTTGACAAAAGATATGCATGTGTCAACACTGATTTTACGCCATATCCATCAAAGGTTGGGACATGCAGGAAGAGCACACATGCTGTCAAAACTAAGACAAAAATACTGGATATTAAATGCAAATTCTGCTGCCAGGAAAACCATCTCTCGTTGTATCACGTGTAGACGCAACAGAGGAAAGTTTGTTGAACAAAAGATGGCAGATCTGCCTGAAGAGAGAGTCCTGCCAGACACAGCTCCATTCACAAATGTTGGAGTGGACTATTTTGGACCTATAAGTGTTAAAAGAGGACGAAGGTATGGAGCTCTTTTTACTTGTTTCACCAGTCGTGCAGTACATCTGGAGATTGCATGTACACTTGATACAGACTCCTGTATAAATGCTGTGCGGAGGTTCATCTGTAGACGAGGCCCAGTTTCGAGCATCAGATCTGTTAATGCTACAAATTTTGTTGGGGCGAATCGAGAGTTGAAAGAAAGTTTGACTAAGCTGGACCATGCTAAAATTCAAAAGGCTTTTGTTCAGGATGGCATGAAATGGAACTTTAACATCCCAGCAGCTTCTCACCAAGGTGTGTGGGAGCGCCTCATTCGTTCAATAAAGAGTATTTTAGCCTCAGTTCTCAAAGAGCAAGTTTTGGATGATGAAGGACTCCAAACAGTCTTCTGTGAGGTTGAAGCTATATTGAACGACAGACCCATTACTAGAGTTTCAGATGACTCAAATGATCTTGAAGCACTGACACCCAATCACTTGTTGTTGCTGAAAAATAAACCAGTTTTACCACCAGGACTGTTTGATCCAAGTGGTCTGCATGTCAGGAAAAGGTGGAAACAGGTACAGTACATGGCAGAGTTGTTCTGGAAGAGATGGCTTTCTGAGTACTTACCTCTGATGCAAGAAAGACAAAAATGGATGAGGACTAAAAGATGTCTTATACCTGGAGATGTTGTTTTAATTGCAGACGCTGCAGCTCCAAGAGGATCGTGGATGATGGCGAAAGTCTTAAGTGTAAACCAGGGTGCAAAAGGCTTGGTGCGTTCTGTGAGACTACAAACAAAGACCAGTGTTTAGGAAAGGCCAGTGACAAAACTTATTTTGCTACTGGAAGCCTCATCATGAAGAAGATCATTAGCAAAGATTAAGGACCTGCTTAAGGGAATAGCTCCTCCTTTTGGGACTTTAAAGTAATTGTGATTGTACGCACAATTAGGGGCCGGAGTGTTGGAGCTATTTGTTCTTATTTTTTATTTATTTTTTGAAATGAGTTAAAGTTTGTTGTTAGTTTACTTATATTTTGGGATTTATTTACAAGTTTATTTGTCGGTTAATATTTTGTTTCAATGTTTGTTTGATGTTACTTTGTTAAATTCGTCAGTAAGAGCTGTAGGGCCATTTTCTTTTTATAAATAAAGAGACTGGTATAGGACCAGCATGCACTGGGGTGGGCCTATGGTTTTTTACCAGAGCAGGAGAAGCAGCAGGAAGTAACAAAAAAATGGATCTTGTTATTGCCAAACTGGATAAATAAACCATAAAAACGCAACTTTCAAGTTTGGACAGTGGACTTCTTTTGCCTGCGTACGAAATATTATCTCAGTGCAGCAGTGGCTTGTGGACTTTTAATTGTGGGATGTTTGGTTTGTCAAACAAAAGGAATTGCCACTACAAAAAGATCTGGACTTTTTCGGTACTCATAAGCTGAACATCATGTTCCTAACTGAGACATGGCTGCGCGGTGATGAAGTGGCAGTTTTGCTGCAACTTTGCCCCAGTTGCCAGTTTCTTCAGCTCTTCTAAAATAGGGGAGACCGGGGATAGTTTTAACATTTTTGACATTTCTGCCTGTAAATTGGAGCTCTTTTAAGGTAGTGGATTCAAAATGTAATGCAAAGTATTTACATGTCTCGGCTATTAAATCGTGCAGCTATTTTCTCTGCAGCACAATTACCCATTGCATGATATGGTCTCAAACACAAAGAGTGAAATGTTACAATTAACCCCATAGTCTGGGTTAGTTGTAACATATCCTGGGGTGAAATGTAACACAATGAAATAAGGGTACTGACAAAACATTACCATGTAATCTTTGTTTATTCAACACATGAATGCACTTAGAGCCATTTATGTAGCTGTGTGTGTGTGTGTGTGACAGAATGCAGAAATCTAGCTTTTGAACATATTCCAACCCCCCAAAAAAGACAAATTATGGAATTTTCTGCAACTGAATATTTCATTCATTTTGGTTGGTCTTCCTTGAGTTTGGCCTCTTTGGCTCAGTGGGCATTATAACCTACAACTCTTGCACCAATTTTGAACATAACAATGAAGCTGAAAAAATGTAGTTGCATCGCAATTCCATTACTTTTTATCATGGCTTACCTTGGTGTGGTTTGCAAAGTGCTTCAGAAAGATCAGGAAATCTGTTTCTTGCACCCATCCTGATTTATTTCCACTACCAGTACTTCCTACTGGTCCATCTCTGACACAGTGGTCTGCATCATGTATGTGTGGGAACACAAATAGTGGAGGAATTGTGTTGCCAATGGCATTAACCGCATATACAAAAGCGACCAGTGAACCTCTCTCCGCTGATGTCGTTGCCCCAACTTGTTTAATATAAGTTAAAGTAATAGTGTGGTAAGTTGTAACATCTGCATTATTGTTACAACTGACCCAGACTGTTGCTGTTACAACTGACCCAGACTCCTATAGCCATGAACTAGCTAACATTACAGCAAACGGCTAAAACATTAGCACTAAAAATCTACACAGAATATATCCCCATAGACATGCAAATAACATAATTTAAGTTTGATGAGTTTAACTGCAAAGCAGATAATGCTATTAGACATTTAAATAAAGTAGAAAAACTTACTTTTTGGCATACAAATTACTTTTTTTCGTGTTAAATTGTCTGTGTTTAACAAAATGTGCTGATTTTTCACATGTGATAGCAGAACTGGATTGGGCATGTACAGGATGAGTCACATCATTTGAAACTTAGCCCTGATTGGAGAAATTGGAAGTGTTACAACTGACCCACGTTACAACTATCCCCGGTCTCCCCTACACCAGGTGTGGTTTGAAGGACGCAACAAAACCACATCAGAAAGACATCTGATTTTCTATTTTCATGTGGACTAAAGTAGTGGACTGACCAACAGACTGACATTAACATCAGAGCCGTGCTGCTAGTGTGGCTAAAAGAAAAGAGAAGAAGAGACAGTCATGTTGATATGAACATTAGAGAAACACATCATGGAGCTGAAATATGATCCTGCTTCCTCATTTGGACTCATTCACCTCAGCTGACACGTTCAACAGCAGACAGGTTTTTGTAGCAGTCTTTCTCACTGTGAGAGGAGGATGGACCTACTTCATCTTTGGCTCTGGAACTAAACTGTCTGTAACAGGTAAGAACAAACATTTATTTTCCTTCAGTTGTTTTATTGTAGAAGCTGAAAATGTGTTTAAAGTCAGTTTCTGCTGCTTCAGGCTTTACATGTTAGTTTTTCATCATTAGTAGAGAATTCATCTGCAGCCATTGTTACAGAAGAAAAGCTCAATAATCTCTGAAAACATGTTGAAATCTCACTGAACAACTAAAGTTCTTCTTTATTTCTGCAAATATTAGTGATGTTACAAATATTTAGGATTTGATCCTCTCAGTGATTCTGCTGGTTTTTAACACAAGATCATATTTGATGTTAAAATAATACAGTAGTACATTTGTAAATATAAATGAAAATGTAAACATGTTTTTAATATTCAAAGATTCTTTTGGTGATTTTTTTAAAAAATATATTAATATATAAATTGACATGGATACTGATTAAGGACACAAAAAGTGTTTAAACAGTGAAGAAAAAATATAAATAATAAATAATATAGATCAAACAACAAAATATGAAATTGTCATGTTTGTGTTTCTTGCTTGTTTGATTTGTCAGTCTAAATTAGAAATGAAGGAAAAATTCATCAATGGTCATATTTCAGTAAATATTTCTTCAGAAAATAATTTTCATGATGTTTCAGATTCTTTAGATTTTATATTATAAATAATGATGAATTAATTTATACTGTTGAAAAAAGGTATTTAATTCTCATTCAAATTGCAGCTTAATTACATTTAATTTGTGCATTAATTCAAACATACACCGTATATAATCAAAACAAAATAAAAACACAATAATCAAACTAAATAATAGATGTAGTGCCCTTCAAATTATTCCAATAACATTTTTAAGGATTGTGAAGTCTGTGAAAGAAGTATAGTATTGATTAAAACATGAATAAAACACCTGTTTAAAAACAGATACAAAAGTGGAAATTTCATTGCTGGAATTAAATCATGTTGAATTATTAATATCTCTGGTAAAACTTGTGTTTAAGATGGAAAATATAATTTAGATAGTTTGAAGACAAATCTATATATGCGTACATTTGTGATAAATAATATATTAAAATATCAGCAAACAAATATTTTATTTCATGATGTAAAGACACACTGAGTGTTCGTCATGTGAGCCATGATGACATGAGGTGATGACTGTGTTTGATATGAAGCTGAATCCAGTGTATGTAGTGAACTTTGTGCTGTATTGATGAGTAGTTTAGTGATCAGAGTCCATGTAGTTTCCAGGATCAGACTGAATGCAGTGCAGTGCTGGAAGCTGCTGCTGACTGTGTGAATGTGTGTCTGTGCTGCTTGTTGCTGCTGTCAAACTTCAGATGAGCAGGTAGTGAAGCCCGTGGTGAGCGTGTACCCAGCAGCATCCAGAGCCCACCTGGAGGGGAACAGCTCCCTGCTGTGTGTGGCCTCAGCCATGTTTCCTCCTCTGGTCCAGTTCTCCTGGAAAAGACAGAAGAAGAACGGCGGAGAAGCGGAGGAGCTGCCCCCTGCTGAGGGAGAGCAGCTGGAGCTCAGAGAGTCGGGACGCACCATTGCCATCAGGATGGTTGATGGGAGCGATTCTGACACATATAAATACAGCTGCTGGGTGAAGCACGAGGGGGGCACAGTGGAGGCCCAAACACAACAAGGTAATGAAGGCTTGGTGACTGTGTTGAGCAGTGATTCAGCTTCATGTGGAGATGCTGTCAAAGAGAGCAGAGCAGCAGAGGACTGACATTTCTCACTGCAGCTCCAAACATTTGACTCCTTTTCTGTTTCAGAGCTTCCAGCTCCAGCAGCCTCCTGTCCTCCAGAGAGAGAGCCAGCAGACCTGCCAGCTCTGCAGCCAGCTGACTGTAAGATCACCTGCTGCCTCTCTGCATGGACAGCTCCAATGTCCAATGAGGGAGCTGGAACAAGTTTAGGGTCTTAAAGTTGCACTAATTGATCAAATCTTCATCCAACAAGCTCTGATAAAGCCACTGTACACTAGCTGCTCAGCACCAAACAGCAGACAGACCATAATATGTCAGAGATCAGTTTGTTAGCTGCTTGTGGAGTTCTTCTGCCCCCAAGTGGACACAAACACTACATCAATTCATCCACTTGAAGAAGAAGCTGTGACTGTTTCTATTTGGACTTTTTCTCCTTGATCTGAGAGGAATAACCCGACTGTCTGTCTGTCTCTTTGTGTCTGTCTGTCCTTCAGTGTCCTTCCAGTCTCAGTGCAGGGTGAAGCTGCTCTGCCTGCTGTACACAGTGCTGATAGTGAAGAGTCTGGTGTACTGCTGTGGACTCTCTCTGCTGATGATGCTCACAAACAAGGGAGCGTCCACCAACTGCACACATGCTGACTGACTGTTTCCTGCTCGCCTTTTCTCACCATCAGATCTCATCAATTCATCTCATTCATCACTTTGATCAGTGTTCACAAATGTTAGTTATGATGTGTTGTGCTTATTTTGCCTTTTTCTTCAACAGTTAGAAGATCATCTGAAATAAATCCATCTTTACATGTATTGTTGCTCTGAGTTAGAATTCTTTTTGTACTTATTGTGACTTTTATTGTAGTAACAAAAATCATCAGGAATATTTTTATCACAAGTTTTCAGTTTGATTTGTTTTTGTTTGATTTTCAAATGTCAAACAGTGTAGTTGTGTTTGTGTGAATAATAAAGATTTCAAGATGAAGAGTTTGATTCTACTTTCATTGTGTGATGAACAACAAGCCGTGTGAGTGAAGCACAAACTGACTGTATCCAAACTTCCTGCAGCAGACGGGCTGTGTGGCTTTCTGCTCTGCAGCCTCCACACCGTTAGCTGTGGCTTTTCACTTTAATAACACAATGACAGTTACAAGCATGAACTCTGCTTCAAGAATGATTCCAGGAAGCATCTGTGTTCTTCACCTGTGAGAGAAACAGCTCAAATCCTCAACTCAGAGCTGACAAATGAACTTTCATGGACTCAAAGGAGAGACCATGAAGCCCCTGCAGTCTGCTCAGCTCCCATTTTATTAGCTGAGCTGAGTTTTTCATTCTGGATATCACACACGTAAGAACAGATCAAGTCTGAACAGCAAATGTTGGAGAATCATTTTGAAGTGTTGCTAAATGTCCTTATTATTACAAAAACTACTGAATGATTCAGAAAATCGTTTCCAACAAGCAGAAATATGCAAACAAAGTAGAAACAAGGCAACATGAGTCATTCAGATGCAGATAACATATTGTCCTTATTTTGAAGAACACAGTCATGAAATCTTTCTGTGTGTCATTCATTGAGTTGAAGTGCCTAATAGAAGAGGAAAAGCAGAAATAATCAATGATAGCTGAGACATTGAGAACATGGCTGTATGCCTGCTATCATAACAGGAAACAAAGCACACAAACAGCAAACAGACAATAATGTGCTCGCAGGTTGTTGTGTCATTTTTGACATTTAATGAAGTCACAAAAATGTGTGCGACTCATTAAAGGAGTCTGTACGTGTCAGTCAGTGCTCTGTATTCATGTGTTCACCTCATTAAAGTCACTGAGACACTTTTCTCCTCCAAACTTACAGCACAGCTTCATATTTCACTGACTGATTCTTTGATTACATCCATTAAGGGTCACACAGTGAAATTAGTGCAAACTTACAAATGTGTTGCAACAATTTTGGCCTCCAAACTGAACTTTGAGACAAACAGTGAAGCTGTGAGCAAAAAGAGGCTCCAGTGTGTGTCATGGTGGAGGAAACTGTTGTATTCCCACATTAAAAACATGCTGATCTTATTGGATTTTTCCCTCAAAGTCTTTTTCCTCCTTTTTCTCTTCATCCAAATGTTCTAGCAGGCTGACTGTGAGTCCCTGTTTAAGCTGTACAGCAGAAAGTAACAGCAGTCAGCGGCCTCCACTTGACTTCATGACTTCAACCCCTCGCACAGTCACTTTCACTTTCTTCCTTCTGTCTTTTAGTCCTAAAATGTAGAACAACACCAGATCAAAAGATTTGTGTCCTTCACTCACATCTTCAAATGAGACCTTCCATATCAGAGATGATACAAAGGCAACATTTGTCTTATTTCTCTTTCATGAATCAAAAAGTACTTTTGTACTGTTGTGTAAATGTGTGTGTAAAGGTGGATGACTGCCTACTGCAAATGAAATCTAACCATGGCTACAAATAAATGAAGCTGACGTGAAACACAGCCCTGTTTTTATTACTGTTTATAGATATTAGAATTGATGATCATCATTTGAATGATTCTTAAAAAGGCTTTAATGAATCCTTCAGTCTGAAACCAACTTGGAACAAAACACATTAGAAGATGTGGGAAAGAAGCACAGTGTGCACATATTTTAAACACACAACAGAACCACATGTGTTTGTTTCAAAGAAGATTTTTACTCTAAATGTTGTTATATATGATTTTCTTTTTTTAACTACTTTGTGTGCAATTTATGAACTTTTAAAATATTTAACCATATTATTATTTTTATTTTTCTATTTATTTATAGTTTAGTTATATTTAGTTTGTATATTTAGTGTTTTCATCACAGCTGTTAAACCACAGATAACAGTGTGTGTTACTAAATTCACAGCAACATGAATGTTTCTGAGTGTTTGTGCATCATGTGACCCAGATTTTTGGATCTGCTGTCAGATTGAAATGAAGACGATGAAACCACAGCAGCTTCAGCTGAGCTGTCAATCAGCAGCAGCAGTCTTATCTGTGGGCCGCAGGGGCTGATGGGAGCTTTGAGGACCTGTTAGAAACCACGTGGCCCTCGTCTGATCTCGCAGCTCGTCCTTGTTTGGCCTCAGCTGCATCAGAGCGCCACTTCTCCCCAGGTTCACCAGAGGAAACACCACTGCACAAAATGCTTTTCCTCCCAGCTGCTGCTCTGTGCTGTCTGTGTTCAGGTGAGTGTTTCCAGCCAATCAGGAGCCAACAAAGTCAACCTGTAACAAACACTGTCACACTAACCTTCATCTATCTGTCTGTGTCTCTACAGCACTGGTTACCATGGCAGCAGAACAGCTGATTCAGGACGATTTAACATTGACCAGGAGAGTTGGAGAAAGTGTCTCCTTCAGCTGTGGAGGGACTGAACAGTGTTATGACAGTCTGCCCTATATATTCTGGCTCCAGAAGAAAGAAAATGAAACATTCAAATTAATTTTTGCTTTTCATAGAGATAACGGTGAAGCTCCACCTGTTTTCGAGAACAGTACTTTCGCAGGTGTAAATAAAGGGAAAGGCTGGGAGTTAGAGATTAAGGATATTAATTTAATTCATTCAGCCACCTACTACTGCGGCTGTTATAAGTCTGATCCCCACAGTGAGAAATGATCCCTGCAGCCTGAACAAAAACCAACAGATGAACAGATGTCAAACAGTGTCTGTGACAGGAAGAGAGCAGTAAACCACAGCCCAGCTTCACATGTTTCACCTCCATCTCAGAGTCACAAACATACTGAGCTCAGGTTTTTATTTACTGAGATACTTGTAAATAAACAAAAGAGCCAGTTTGTGGCCTTTTTGAAAAAGCAAAATGTTTTAGAGGTTTTCCAATCTGATTTTAAGTCCATTCATTGCACTAAATCTGCCCTTTTAAAAGTTTGTAATCACATATTTTTAGCTACTGATGCTGGTGACTGTGTTGTTCCTGTCCTTTTAAATTTGACAGCTACATTTGAAACAGTCAGTTATGCTATTTTAACCTCTCCTTTGGAGCAGTGGTGGGCATTGATGGCGCTGCACTGGAGTGGTTCACGTCCTACTTGGCGGAGCGAGATTTTGTGTCAGTCTCTGTGACCATGTATCATTCTGTGCTCCCCTCTTGTGTGGTGTCCCACTGGGCTCAGTTCTAAGCAGCCTCCTCTTTTGTTAGTATCTGCTCCCTCTTGCTTTTATACTGAGAAAACAGGTCATTGCTGAAGACTGTCAGATCTATCCTGTACAGCCATTATTCCAGTGTGTTGATGACATTAAAGCTTGGATGTCTCTTAACTTTTTAAAATTCAGTAACAAAAAGACTGAGGTGATGGTTTTTGGTAGCCCGACTGAGACCCCCAATCTGTATTTAGATACCTTGGCCCAGTATGTTAAGCCAACTGTCACAAACCTGGGGGTCAAAGTGGACTCTGAACTGAAGCTTGACAGTCAGATTAAGTAAAATCTTGCTTCTCTCAGCTCAGGCAGCTGCAAAATTAAAGCCAATTCTTTAACAACAGCACTTTGAGACAGTGATCCTCGCCTTTGTTAGCACTCGGCTGGATTACTGTAATGCACTTTACATTGGGGTCACTGCATCATATATTAGTCATCTACAGAGGAGGCAAAATGCCACAGCTCATCTTTTAACTGGCACTCGAAAGTTTGAGCACATTTCCCTGTTTTAGCTTCACTTCACTGGCTGCACATTTCTTCTAGGACTCATTTTAAAATTCTTTTATTTACTTTTAAAGCTCTCCATGGCCTCGCCCCATCTTGTCTCTCTGAGCTGCTACAGCCTCATACACCAACCCACTCTCTCAGGTCAGCTGATCAGCTGTTCCTGAAGATACCCAGGACTGAGCGATAACTTAGAGGAGATTATGCTTTTGCTGTAGCAGCTCCAAAACTGTGGAGTGATCTGCCTTTAAAGATTAGGCAGACCTCTTCTCTGCCTGTTTTTAAATCACTCCTGAAAGCCCCCCTCTTCACCCTGACCTTTGACACCTTGTGAGATGTTGGTTTTATTTTATGTTTATTTCTGTTGTTGTTTTATTTGATTGTATGTTTTATTTATTTATTTATTTATTTATTCTTTGCGGTTTCATTTTATCTATTGTTCTTAACTTATTAACTGTGCAGCACTTTGGTCATGTGCTATTTTAAAGTGCTTTATAAATAAAGTTGTATTTGGATTTACTGCTGTCAGAAATTCAATTCTATTTATTTCTGTTTTGAACAGATTTTTCATCCTGTTTTAAGACAGAAACAAAAGGAACAGATGACATCAAACTTCCAAATGTAAACAAATGTATCCTCAGTCAACAGATTGTGTCAAGAAACTGAACTCAAATCCCAGAGTAAGTCAGTGCTGCTACTATCAGTCAATACTACTTCCAGATCGATAGAATCAACTTTTAGGATGCAGCACCTTTGCATCCCGATCAGAGCGAACTTTTCATTTTTCATCAGCTGCACAAAGATCTGTAGTTTATTCATGATGATAAAACTGAAAACAGTCAGTGGAACTGGCTCTTCAGTATCTACATGTTCATCTCCCTTTTTATGACTACAGCTCACCTTCAATAATCACTATGTTGGATAATGATGAACTACATACACTGCTCTGAGTTGTTCCATTTTCTACTTTATGTTTATTAGAAATTAGTTCACCCCCTATACCTAACTTATTTAGCTTATGTATCTAATCTGACTCTAATGTTTGACTCTAACCTAACATTTGATAAACAGATTAATGCAGTGATCAAGTTGAGTTTCTTCCATCTTCAGCTACTTGCTAAAGTGAAGCCATGTCCCTGTTTTAGAGACTTTGAGAGAGCTATCCACGTCTTCATGTCATCTCGCCTCAAATATTGTTATAGTCATCTGCAGCTGGTCCAAAATGCTGCAGCATGGTTACTAACTGGCACATGCAAGCAAGAACACATATCTCCCATACTGGCATCATTACACTGGCTGCCAGTTTAGTTTAGATTAAGATTTAATTATTTGTTTTTAAGGCGTTGCACGGGTTAGCACCCTCATACCTTTCAGATCTTTTAAATTGTTCACTCCTACAAGATCACTGAGGTCTGTGGATCAAATGCTCCTGGCTGTCCCGAGGTCCAGATTAAAGCAGAGAGGAGATCGGGCCTTTGCTGTAACTGCTCCTAAACTGTGGAACAAACTGCCCCTTCACATCAGGACCTCCCCAACACTGGCCACTTTTAAAACCTGTCTGAAAACACACTTTTACTCCATGACTTTTAAATCAGAATGAGTTTGTATTACTGTTATTTATCTTATTTCTTACTCAAATCTTCTCATTTTATTATTCTTTTTCTTAACTTTTATAATGTCTCCCTATGTTTTTATTTCTTTTGATTACCTTAATTATTCAGCACCTTGGTCAAAATTTGTTGTTTCTGTTATTAAACAATCTCAGACCAGCTGTGAGCTGTTAACCATATGTTCTCATATACTGTGCCATATACCATCTTTCCCTGGGGAGGTTTGATGTACATTTGTATCTCTTTTTAACTTAAATATACTGGAAGGTAAATTAAAACTGTCATCATTAATCACTTCTCTTCAAAGTTAGTCTAGGATTACTCTAAGCAACATTTGTCAAATTTTCTGAGTTATGTATATTTACTAATGTGTGAGCCAGAAACACTGGCCTGTGTTACGAAATCAGTTTCACCCCGGTTCTTTTTATTCCTCGGGCATCCAGAGACGGCACCGGACTCAGTAGTCATTTTCGCAAAAACCTTTATTCATCTTCATTTAAGCATGCATCTTCTTGAAGGGAAGACGTGCAAAACCGAAACTGAAGACAAAACCATAACGAAAACACTGGAGCATGGGAAGCAGATCAAACAGTTCGAGAGGCCGACCCGGAGGTTGCCGGCACAAAAGTTCATAAGTCAAACGGTCGGGGGGCCGACCAGGTAGGTGACCCGACCAGGTAGGTGACCCAGGTGACAGAGCTGGTGCGGAAAGCAACGGCGGCGACGATGTAGAAAGAGTTCAGGGGGCCAGCCGTGTGGACGGCAATGGTGACAGCTCTGGTCCGGGGGCCGGCCATACGGAAGGCAGTGGTGTTGGAACAGGTCTGGAGGCTGGCCACGCGGAAGGCAGTGGCGGCGGTGACGGAGCAAGTCCGGAGGCCGGCCACGCGGAAGGCAGTGGCGGTGGTGACAGAGCAAGTCCGGAGGCCGGCCACGCCAAAGGCTGTGGCGATGACGGCCTCGTTCAGTGGGCCACCCTTGATGGCGATGACGTCCAACCAAAGGCCTGGAAAGTGGCCGGCAATGTTGAGGAGAGGACCACGGAAAAGCCGGCCGTGCTAGGCGTGGATGAGATGGTGGCGTGGCAACCACAGGGCCAGACGAGGCAGAAGCTGAAACAAGCAAAGCTGAAGCAGAGGCTGGACCAGACGACGGCGTGGATGAAGCTGAAGCTGGACCAGGCGAAGCTGAAGGCTCGGAGGCTGGACCAGACGAGAATGGAGCTGCAGGCGGCGGCGTGGAAGCCGGAGACGGTGGCGCTGCAGGTGGGGGTGAAGCTGCTGCTGCAGGCAGCGGTGTGGATGAAGCTGCTGCTGCAGGCAACGGTGTGGAGGTTGCAGGTGGTGGAGATGGTGGTGGCTGAACGGTCTCGCCAGAACCGTCAGCAGACATGAGGACGTGCTTGCTGGGTCCTCCCGGACCCCCAGCTGACAAGGCAAGAGGCTGGACAGGCTCCTCGGGCCCTCCAGCGGACGAGACAGGAGGCTGGACGGGCTCCTCTGGCCTTCCAGCGGAGACAGGAGGCTGAAGCGGCTCCTCGGGCCCTCCAGCCTCCTGACGAGACAGGAGGCTGGAGGTGAGTGAGTGTGTAGCTGACTAGGGGACTGAATCGCTACAACAGACACCGGGAGCTGAGCTACTTGACGCTGTCCTGAAATATGAACTGGTGGGAGAGCTGATGTCTGAGCTGCAGTTTGTAGTGGCAGTTGTGGTGAAGCTGGTGATTGAGTGAATGCCTGAGGAGCAGGAGTCTGAACTTGGGACAGCCAGGCAGCCAAGCGGGCTTCCCGCTGGGCAGCCAAGCGGGCTTCCCGCTGGGCAGCCAAGCGGGCTTCCCGCTGGGCAGCCAAGCGGGCTTCCCGCTGGGCAGCCAAGCGGGCTTCCCGCTGGGCAGCCAAGCGGGCTTCCCGCTGGGCAGCCAAGCGGGCTTCCCGCTGGGCAGCCAAGCGGGCTTCCCGCTGGGCAGCCAAGCGCGCTTCCCGCTGGGCAGCCAAGCGCGCTTCCCGCTGGGCAGCCAAGCGCGCTTCCCGCTGGGCAGCCAAGCGCGCTTCCCGCTGGGCAGCCAAGCGCGCTTCCCGCTGGGCAGCCAAGCGCACTACCTCAGTGGAGCTTTTAAATGACTCGGGAAATGCTGGCTCTTTAGCCTCTAGCGGTCCGGAGTCTGCTCAGGGAGGGCACTCAGACTCTGGAGAGGCCCTGAAGAATGTTTCGATATCTGCAACATTACCACTTGAGGTCTTTAAATGAGTGTCAGTAGTCCAAGAAACAAAACATTTGAGTGCACACTGAACAGTCTCTTGAGGTGGCAGTTCAGAGAATAAAACAGTCTTAATGTTCTCAGAGCTTAGGTTAATTGTCTCTGGGGTGGAAGCCGCAGCTTTAGCTGATTCAGGGATAGCTGATACGGGGTCAATAGGCTCAGATGGAGCAGAAGAAATATAGTCCTTTTTATTGTTATGCCCAGAAAGAGTGCGGGAAGAACTGTCGTGGTTACTCACAGCTGCTGATTTCTCTGGGGAGGGGCTGGAGTGCGGCTGTAGCGAGGAATGGTGATGGCGCCGGTGCCGCTTCCTCCTGGAAGTGGGAGTACAGACTGCAGAGGAGAACGGCAATGGCGGAGAGGCAGACTCCTCATCCTGCAACGATATGGCCGCAAGGAAAGAGGCTGGCGAGCGATAGCCGGAGCAGACCGGAGTCGGTAGTTCACTCTGTGGCCACGGCAAGGGGTTGATATCCTGCCGCGGCGATCGCTGTGGTGTCGCAGAAAGCTCCGTGTTCGGCTGCTGCTGTGTTGCAGGGAGCTCACACTGCTTCGCGGCGAGCTTCGTCTGCTGCTGCTGTTGGTGCGGAGGCCTCGGAGTGGAGTACTGCGAACGAGCAAAGACTGCTAGCTCCCGAGCCTGAAGAACCTCCTGGGCTTCGTGCAGCTCATCCATTAAGCTCTTAATTCCCTTAAGTTGGCGAATGTGGATTTCCCTCGAGGATTGTTCCGATAGCGTTTAATCCGATCGCCATTGCCTTAGTATCCTTCGTGTGGGAAATTCGCTTTATGAGGCCCATGACGCGGGCAAGATCGCTCTCCCGAGATGAGCCTGCTGGGTCCAGGTTATGGTCGCGTCATTCTGTCATGGTTGGCTGTGTGGCAGGCAGGCAGGAGTGGTGGACCCAAAATGCAGGACTCTTAGGAAACAAGGTTTCAACTGAAAATGCAGCTTTATTGCTGGAACAAAACTTCAACATAAAATAAAACTCACAAAAGCAAACAAAACTCTAAACTGAGGTGCAGAAGGACTGGAAATCATGAACACACAGCAAGTTGAGGGTACGACGTGACAGGGAGCACAGGAAAACACAGGGCTTAAATACACAGGGGAGTAATTAGGAAATGGACAACAGGAGGGAGACACAGCTGGGAGAAATTAGGCTAACGAGACAGGAGAAAGGTAAAACTGAACACATTGACATAAGACATGAACTTTCAGAATAAAACAGGAAACAGACACAGAGAAGCATGGACAGACAGAGGGAACACAGGCAGGCATGAAACAAACACACTAACACATAGCAAACCTAAACAAAAGACAAGGCAGAATAAACAAGAATATAGAAGACGATAAAAAAAACACAAAACACCGAGTCCTCAGACTCAGGACCATGACATTACACATGTTCTTAGTTAAGATTATTACACCTATCACAGAGAGCTTCTGTCTGGTAAAAGGCCAGAAGCGCTAACGGGCGGCGTCAGGCTGAGTGCGTTGGAGGTCGACATACACACACACACACACACACACACACACACACACACACACACACACACACACACACACACACACACAAACAACAGTTAGGCTCATGTTTAGGCTAGGAGTTCGAATAACAGTTTGCAAATGCCTGTAGCTGCAAAATTATGTCTGTGAAAGGGACAGTCTGCTCCAGGAGATAAGTGAGAGACGGCACCTGGCCTCAAGACGGAGAGAAGGCTCTTTCCATATATGTCAAAAGTCGTCAATATTATTGTATGTGCTTTGTATGTGTTCTGACGCATGAGGGGGTGTCATAAACCAAACCCTGATGGTATAAAACAACCGTTTGTGTATTATTGGGCGGAGATCGATGTTGTCGGTGGGCAGTGTTCATCTCCCCACGCGTGTGTTCATTAAAATCATTGTTTGACCGAAGCTCTTCTGGACCATTATTGTTTTTGTGCTCACCCTCAATATCTGAACCCGCACCAACGTGAGTGAGTGTGCATGTAGGTGTGGGTGCGTCGTAACAGTCAAAGCAGTGTGTGTGTCTCTGTGTCCGTGACTTCCTGCCGGTCATAAAAGTAATCTCCTCTCTCCCCAGCTACAACACATTCTTCTACACAACATAGAAAACAGAGTTAACATATTACAAACACTGAGACCCCCACTCTGCATCCACTGGGCCATTGCCCTCTTGTTGTCTTACATTTACAGATAAGGCGGAGAGTCTCCTGCAAACCTACTTCTAAGTTATAACAATTATGAGTTTTTATTAAAGGTACAAGCATCAGCATCAGCAACCCCCAACTGTAGCTTCCTGTCTCCTTTTATGACAGCAGAACCCCAGTGTCCATAAATTCCTTTCCCTCTAAACAATTACACACTCTCAGGCTACAGCTAAGCCAAACTAAAACACAGACAAATCCTTCCCTGTTCCTCTCATCTACTGCTGGACCCTCTTATCTAAGCAAATTTAACACATTGTATTCTAATAATTGTTTTCTTGTACTCACACCTGTCACTGTTATTAACAGCAGTTTTATCCTTTTGGCGCAACATTAAAATTTCCCAATTCCTTACTAGTCCATTCATTCTACTCATCATTCCCCGAATGTTAGCTAACTGTGTCTCTGTCTCAACTTTTGCAATAAAGTTTTTGGAAATACTGTTTGCACTCACTTCTAATGAATTAGCTTCAATACTATTCTCAATCCACCGAGATACAATCTTCCCTGGCCCTAAAACCATTGGAAATATTTCTTCTGCAGTCTGTATGATTACTGCCACCAGCTCTTTGTTACAAACCTCCACCTTAAAAATAATTAATAAATTAATACATTAATAAATATTAAAGAACAATCAAGTGTAGCAGTATGGCAAAGCTGTAGTGATCCACTTGGGAAAATAAATCTCAAGTACAACTGTGTGTTTAACCAAAGTGTGTTTAAATGTCAAGTTCGTCTCTTGAAGGTCTTCAGCTGCTCATGTTGAAGGTCCACTGTGAGCTGAAATTCCAATGAAGAAAAATCAAAGTGATGTTTCAGATTAGTCAATGAGCTCATTAGTTAATAACTGTGTAAGATGGTGTTATGGTCCCCTGATCCTCTGCTGCCTACCCACCATCTATCTTTCCTCCCTCTGCTTTCTATCTTTGTCTCTCTGTGAGTGTGGCATTTGTGGTGTGTGTGATGTTTGGCAGTTCTGCTGGTTCCTGCTCCTCCTCGGCTGGAGCACCTGCAGTAACTGATAATCAGTCCAGCACATCAGTTTGGAAGAATTTGACTCCATTTTTGACACAGAGCAGCTTTTACTTTTTCAAGAAGCTCCATCAAGCTGCACAAAACAGAGGAAAATGTGCAGGACATAACAATATATCAGAGACTCATCACATCACTCACTGGATTCACTGGATTATTTTTCTTTCAACATTATTTGGAACAAAGAAAACAAACTTGACTGGTTTGTGTCATTGTGGTGCTGCATGGCCCACTTTCTCCTGAGATTCAGTTCACAGACACATGTTCTGATAGTTTTCTTTACAATTTGCTGCTATAATTCAAAATTGATTGTGTGATTAATGATGGTGAGCCAGATGGGCCAAACCATGATACTATCAGCAGATGTTTCATTGTAGTGGTGGCATCATTGATGGGATAAATGGACTGGTGCTTATATAGTGATTTTCTATTTTCATGTGGACTAAAGTAGTGGACTGACCAACAGACTGACATTAACATCAGAGCCGTGCTGCTAGTGTGGCTAAAAGAAAAGAGAAGAAGAGACAGTCATGTTGATATGAACATTAGAGAAACACATCATGGAGCTGAAATATGATCCTGCTTCCTCATTTGGACTCATTCACCTCAGCTGACACGTTCAACAGCAGACAGGTTTTTGTAGCAGTCTTTCTCACTGTGAGAGTGGCAGGATGGGGCTACTTCATCTTTGGCTCTGGAACTAAACTGTCTGTAACAGGTAAGAACAAACATTTATTTTCCTTCAGTTGTTTTATTGTAGAAGCTGAAAATGTGTTTAAAGTCAGTTTCTGCTGCTTCAGGCTTTACATGTTAGTTTTTCATCATTAGTAGAGAATTCATCTGCAGCCATTGTTACAGAAGAAAAGCTCAATAATCTCTGAAAACATGTTGAAATCTCACTGAACAACTAAAGTTATTCTTTATTTCTGCAAATATTAGTGATGTTACAAATATTTAGGATTTGATCCTCTCAGTGATTCTGCTGGTTTTTAACACAAGATCATATTTGATGTTAAAATTAAATTAATATAGATTAACAACAAATATGTTTTCAGGAAATATTTGCTTTATGTTGAGGAACAAATATTTTTAATAGTCAAACATTCATGTAGCTGCTTCAAAAAGGTAAATAAAAGTATAAAAACAGATACTGGTTAGAAATCTCAGAAATGATATGACAGATATGTCATGATATGAATATGACATCGTTAAACTCTGATATTTATTTCTGAGATGAAGTCGTGTGTGTGGATTTGTACGTGACAATAAAAAGTTAATAATACTTTAATTTTACAAAATACTTTTCAATACAAATTTTTATTAAATATACTTTGTCAAATAATTTGTATTTTATGACTAAAAATATCATGAAGTATATCTCATATTATTGAAAACGTTTTATTCAACATTTCAGTTTTAGTGTTTTAAAATAGTTGCTACAGTTTTTTATTTGAATAAAAACATAAATTAAAATAATCACTGCGTTACTTTTCCAATTTTTACACAAAAATATTTAAGAATAAATTAGTCTGAAAGACAAATATGGTCTTTATGGTAAAATATATCAAAGACAAGAAGAATGTGAATTTTATCTGCTGAATTGAATTTTGTGAAATGATATTTAATTTTATTAATAGTACAAAACAATATGAAAAAAGATGAATTTATTTTTGGGCGGAAGAGGATCTCTGTTAGAACTCATGTCTAAGGACTAATAAGAAAAATACATTTTCACTTGTATAAAAACAAATATAAATATTTTAAAATTGGACTGAACTAAATTTCTATAAAACAATAAAAAACAATCACATGACGAATTAAACTGAATTTAATTTGAGTTTAAAATCATGCTGAGTGTTCCTCATGTGAGCCATGACGACATGAGGTGATGACTGTGTTTGATATGAAGCTGAATCCAGTGTATGTAGTGAACTTTGTGCTGTATTGATGAGTAGTTTAGTGATCAGAGTCCATGTAGTTTCCAGGATCAGACTGAATGCAGTGCAGTGCTGGAAGCTGCTGCTGACTGTGTGAATGTGTGTCTGTGCTGCTTGTTGCTGCTGTCAAACTTCAGATGAGCAGGTAGTGAAGCCCGTGGTGAGCGTGTACCCAGCAGCATCCAGAGCCCACCTGGAGGGGAACAGCTCCCTGCTGTGTGTGGCCTCAGCCATGTTTCCTCCTCTGGTCCAGTTCTCCTGGAAAAGACAGAAGAAGAACGGCGGAGAACCGGAGGAGCTGCCCCCCGGAGAGCAGCTGGAGCTCAGAGAGTCGGGACGCACCATTGCCATCAGGATGGTTGATGGGAGCGATTCTGACACATATAAATACAGCTGCTGGGTGAAGCACGAGGGGGGCACAGTGGAGGCCCAAACACAACAAGGTAATGAAGGCTTGGTGACTGTGTTGA
The DNA here is from genome assembly GCF_963576455.1 of Neolamprologus multifasciatus. Lineage (NCBI taxonomy): Eukaryota > Metazoa > Chordata > Actinopteri > Cichliformes > Cichlidae > Neolamprologus > Neolamprologus multifasciatus. Next base: position 1,985,074 of record NC_140456.1, read on the forward strand.
GCAGTGATTCAGCTTCATGTGGAGATGCTGTCAAAGAGAGCAGAGCAGCAGAGGACTGACATTTCTCACTGCAGCTCCAAACATTTGACTCCTTTTCTGTTTCAGAGCTTCCAGCTCCAGCAGCCTCCTGTCCTCCAGAGAGAGAGCCAGCAGACCTGCCAGCTCTGCAGCCAGCTGACTGTAAGATCACCTGCTGCCTCTCTGCATGGACAGCTCCAATGTCCAATGAGGGAGCTGGAACAAGTTTAGGGTCTTAAAGTTGCACTAATTGATCAAATCTTCATCCAACAAGCTCTGATAAAGCCACTGTACACTAGCTGCTCAGCACCAAACAGCAGACAGACCATAATATGTCAGAGATCAGTTTGTTAGCTGCTTGTGGAGTTCTTCTGCCCCCAAGTGGACACAAACACTACATCAATTCATCCACTTGAAGAAGAAGCTGTGACTGTTTCTATTTGGACTTTTTCTCCTTGATCTGAGAGGAATAACCCGACTGTCTGTCTGTCTCTTTGTGTCTGTCTGTCCTTCAGTGTCCTTCCAGTCTCAGTGCAGGGTGAAGCTGCTCTGCCTGCTGTACACAGTGCTGATAGTGAAGAGTCTGGTGTACTGCTGTGGACTCTCTCTGCTGATGATGCTCACAAACAAGGGAGCGTCCACCAACTGCACACATGCTGACTGACTGTTTCCTGCTCGCCTTTTCTCACCATCAGATCTCATCAATTCATCTCATTCATCACTTTGATCAGTGTTGTGTTCATGATGTAGTTCATTCTTCTTCTATTCTGTTTTTTTTATTGCATTTTTATGCACACTCTATTCTAAAGTAGCATATATATGGACAGTTATGGATCAAATGGAAATTCCTATAATAAACTGATCACTGATCAAAATAAATGTGATTTTTTTTGTCTAGTTTATTTTGATTTTTAATTTGGTCATGTATTCTAAAACAAAAAAATAAAGCTTCATATTTTATCATTGTTATAGTTACATTATTGTCCAGAGTGATTTTTTTCATGCATTCAAAAAATCAGTAATTTATGAAACCATGTTAACACTTGTTTGTCACATTTACATCTTTAGTTTTAAATTATATCCATTTCCAAACAGAACTCCTGCATCTGAAGAAGACAAAAGTCAAATGAATGATCCAAACATGTAAAATATTTCAACACAACTTTTAACCTAAATCATCTGAACTGTGACTGAATAAGTTTTTACATTCTGTGGATGAAAAGTTCGTCAACAGCGACACCTGGAGTTGTTTTGTATGTCAGAGAACATCAGACCTGTGCTTCATTAATACTTAGGGATACTTTTTCAAAATACAATTTTGAAAATATTTTAAAACAATGATAAAATAATTATGATCACAACACCTCACACTCAACATTTACTTTTGAGGTAAAAGTATGGTATTCAGCAGATATTCATTTGGTTTTATTTGCTCTTTTTAAAAGTACTGTTGGTATATATTAAAATGGTTGACATAACTGGCAGATGTGATGTGTAAATGTGAGGTCAGAGGTCAAATGTGACATGACATTTGGATGCAGGCCACATGTGAGGTGCAGAATCCTCGTATTACTTCCTAAGTGTTGCCAATACGCACAAAGGCAGCAGCATTTTCAGCTTTAATCCTAGAGCTGAAAGACATTTTATCAAAGTTTGACATTATTTGACCTTGAAGAAGAGCTCAGAGGAATAAAGTAATGTCAAATTCAGCATCTCCATATATATATATATATATATATATATATATATATATATTAGGGAAGCAATGATACCAATTTTTTCAAACCGATACGATACCAATACTTGGATCTGAGTACTTGCCGATACAGAGTACAAAAACTGATACTTCTACCACACAAACACACACACACACAAATGCAATGAATTGGAAGACAGATTTTATTTTATTCTCTTGATAAAAAATAAAATCTTAATAAAAATGACCACAAAAAAATTTCAAGTGAAAAATAAGCACTTCTGTTAAATTATTGCAGAGTCTCCATATTGTAATTTAACAAAATATCACTGTCACATTGGCACTGTCTCGAGCTTTCAGAATAATAAATAAACACTTCTGTTTATTTATTATATTTCATATCGCAGCTCGAGTATGCTGAGAAGACGGTGCAATCCTATGTTTTCCACGACCGGCATTGGCTGGTCATCCAGAGCGATAAAATGAGTCAGAGCCTCTGTTATTTTAACTGCCCGTGGATTTTCTCTTGACATTTTTCTTCGCTTTTCCAAAACCTGAGTTAAAGTTGGCTGTTCCACACTGCTGACATTTTGTTTAGCCTAGCTACAGCAGCCTCCAGTTTCTCTTTTTTATCTGGAGCTGCCAGTCTGACTCTTCTAACCCTGTGCCTGTTTAGCGCGGGATGTCCCCCTAGTGGCCAATCTAAAAAACTACAACAGAAATGACAAGCCACCCTCTGATTAATGAAATAAGTTGGTATCGGTTCATGGTATCGGTTAACTTTTACGAGTATGAGTACACACACATTTTACAGTATCGGCCCTGATACCCGATACCAGTATCGGTATCGGTGCATCCCTAATATATATATATATATATATATATATATATATATATATATATATATATATATATATATATATATTCTCTATATGCTGTCAGTGCAAAAAATGACATTAAGAGGCATAGTTTTAAATAACTTTACATACCATTATCATAACTTTGACCTTCAGATCAATCTATTTACTTTGGAGGTCAGAGGTCAAATATGATATTTTAAACCTTTACACTTTACTTTCTCTAAGCTGACACGGCACTTGTGTTTCTTGTAGGTTATGAGGTTTTATGTAAATATTTTTATTTATTTATTTATGTATTTTAGAAATCATTAAGCCGACCTTGAACATGACTCTACAAAGCTGAAAAATAAGTTTTATCAGATTTTAATCAAAAATTGTTAAGCTTTTTTTTTTAGGGACAGAATGACACACACACACACAAACACTAGTGCTACCAAAAACACAATGTCCTTAACACTAATAATAATAATATCTGTATCTGTTTGCATGTGTCATATTAACAACACTTCATGTTAGAAGAAATAAATATGTTTCAGTAAATAAGGTGCAAAAGAGGTTTTTAAATATTTATGAGCGGAAACAAAGAGACTGTTGGTGAATAAGCACAAATGTTTTCTTCAGTTTGAAGAAGTCTTTATTTTTCTAAGAATGAGGCAACAACGGGACTTTTGTGCTTCTGTATCGGGGGTTTCATGTTCTGTTGATCTGATAACAGGAACAGATGTACAGGAGGCCTTTTTGTAAACCCTCCCATATGAAGATAATAACACAAAAATCTATTAATTAATTAAATTAAATGAACAAGAACACAAACGACTGCACTAGTTTAAAAAACAAAGGTTGGACAAATGTGATATTTTGCATAAATTGTGACATGTGTTGATTGTTATACGTAGCTGTATATGTGCACAATGGTTATTATTGTGCAAGTTTTTTTTTAATGTGTCACTTTTTTTCATTGTAAATGGTCACCAACGAACTCTTGAGTGGGTTTTTCACCTCTTCTTTTATTTCATCACAGTTGTTTTGAACTCATCTGTGAGTTGTTTCTCTCACAGATTAAAAACACTGATCATTGCAGGCGCAGCTGAAATCAGACCGACTTCCTGGAATCGTTCTTTAACCAGTGCGTGTAACTGTCAACATGTCATTAAAGTGAAAAACCGCAGCTAACGGTGTGGCGGCTGCAGCGTCGAAACCCACACAGCCCATCTGCTGCACGAGGAAGGAAGTGCTGATGCACTGACAACAGATTCACATGTAAGAGCTCCTTTTTCCACTGAGCCCCCTCCACCCACTCAGAGTTACACTCAAACAAACAATATTAATGACCCACTTTCAGTTGTTTTTGACCAAGTGATACGAAACCAACAAGCCCGCCGTACATACTAGAGGGCTATGATCTGAATATAGTCGAATACTGAGAATATGAATTACCTAGAAGTTAAATTATCATGAAATAAATTAAGATATCTATCATATTTATGGTTTGTTGACTCAGGATGTGTTGTGCTCAGTCATGACTTCTCCCTCCAGCAGCCTTTTGTCTCGAGATCACTGCTGTGAAACGGCGTTGCATAAATAAACTCGAGTTATTTGAACAGTTCAGATTAAGTCTGTAAAATCTGTTTTTGAATTCATGCTTGAAGATTTATTATTTATTATTTGAACCAGATTACAGATTTGGACGGTTTATTTTCTGTATAATATTTTCACTACTTGAAAGTGTTATTTCTTAACTTAAAATTGTAAATTTAAATTTTAGAGGAAAAATAAAAAATGTTTTTCTGGTTAGTCTAAATAAGTCCAATTCTGGCCCCCGGGCCTCATGTTTGACCCCCTTGATCTAAAGGTTAATCTAATTGAAAAAACTTAAGTGAGTTCTCAATTTGCTTTTTACAGTAAATAAAATATTTTTGTACTTAAAGAACTGTTTTTGTTAGATGTGGGTTAATAATTTTCTGTTCACTGTTACTGATGTTTCTGCCACATTAAAGCAAACTCAGAGAAACTGCATAGGAATCATGAATAAACTGTATATGAAAAACTTTATTAACAAGTATTACAGACTCAAATTTTTTTCCCTCTTACTTTCTCCCTTTTCTTTTCCTCATTCAAGTCTGTCCCGTATCTAGCAAGTGAAAATAAAAAATAATAAATAAAATAAATGATAAAAGATGAATCAAATAGACCATTACGGCAAGGCTGGGATGGTCCATTTGGTAAAGTAAGTCCGTTGGGCATCTTTCTTCGCCTTTAGACAATAATTCTGATGAAAAAGAACCAAATGGGACAGGAAAAAAAATAAATAAAGTAAAATAAATTTAGCTTCCTGTTTATTTTTGGCCATTTTATTTCTCTATGAATCAGTTATTATATTCGGTTAAGTCAAAAGTATCAAAATCTGATTCTAAAGAAATATTTTACTGGTGTTTACAACAAACTATAAAGCTTTTCATATATTTTTCATAGGGAATTACTCCACAATAATTATTTTTGCAAGCTTACTTTGCTACAGAAGACATAAAAAATGAAAAACGATATTTCAAATAATTTCTTCTTGAAGAAAGTCTGGTGCAGAAATAGATTTATTAAAATTTGACACTATAAAATTCAAACAGACACTCATAAAAGTGAATCTGTAACAGCTAAAAGCTGAAAAGAATAAAAAAGCAGATGTTTTTTCTTACAGTAACAAAAAAGTATTATTAATAAAACAATATTTAAAATATGAATGACAAAATTACCAAAAGCTTCTTTTGTGAGAACTGTTCTCCCAAATCATGTTTTTGATAAATTATATACATTTTAGGCTTTAAAAAAACGTTTTTTAAAAAATGGTGATATAACAGGTGTTATCTCTGCGTGAGACGGGGTTCTCTTTTATTTTGACATTATGATTTTCTGTTCTTTTCCAAAAGCTTCATGTATGTATCGAACAATCATTTTGTACCGATGTGTTTTCCTTGGCACAGTTTGTTGCCGTCTATAAAACACAGCAAGCTGTTGAACTGCAAACACAAGCAAAGTGTTTTTGTTTTTACAAATTAACAACAGCTTCTGTTTCATGTGTGCGATAGATGACAGGAAGTTTCTCGTGAGGACAACTGTGTACAAAACTCTAATTATCTACAATAAATCACATTCATTTTGAAGGAATATGTCACTCAAATGCAAAGTATTGCTGACAGTGAACATTTCAAGTCTGTCAGTAGCATAAATTCATCATGTATATATAGTTTTAACAGATGTAATTGAGAGATAAAAGCTGTTTAAAGACAGTCAGTTAGCAGGTGTGCTGTTGGTTGAACGTCCCTTCTTTCTCGTGATCGCGAGCAGAGAGAGTCCACAGAAGTACGCCAGACTCTTCGCTATCAGCACTGTGTACATCAGACACAGCAGCCTCTCTTTAAACCAGCGTGGGGGAGGCGGTGGGGGAGGAGAAGGTCCTCTGATCTCTGTAAAAGAAAAGGAAAGAATTAACAAAGTCATGTCAGTGACCTTCTCCTCTGCTCTCTGAATATTCTCTGACTGTTGAATCACTCAGTCATGAAGTGTTAGTTACCTATTTTGTTTTGGCCGGTCACTTTGCCTTTCTCATGGTTGACTTCACAGAGGTATTTATATGAGTAGATATCACCCTGATCGAGCACCGTGATGGAAGTGATGCGTCCCGGCTCTTTGATTTCCAGCTGCTCCACCTCAGCAGGGGGCAGATCCTCCAGCCGGCCGTTCTTCTCTCTTTTCCAGGAGAACTGGACCAGAGGAGGAATCATTCCTGAGGCCTGACACACCAGGGCGCTCCTCCCCCCGAGGCTGGTGCTGTTTGCTGCGTTGTAAGCGGTCACCTCGGGCTTCACTGTTGGCTTATCTAAAGTTTAACAGCAACAAGCAGCACAGACACATTCACACCGTCAGCAGCAGCTTCCAGCACGGCTTTCAGCCCAATCCTGGAAACTACATGGACCATAAGCATTAACCACTCATATACACATACACAGTATGTACTGCACATATCTACCATGATTTATCACAAATCGTCTGCAGTTTTATATGTGCATCGTAATAACAGAATTTAATTTTTATCTATTTATACAGGAAATTTAAACTATTCTGTCATTCATAATCATTATTATCCAAACTTCCCTGTGAATAAATGGAAATATACAGATTATGTTGCTATAATAGTTGCACCTTTAAAAGTGCAAAGTAATTTCTGCTCATGTGTATGTTTCACTGCTCACCAGCTCACTATTAATTCTTTTTATTTCTTTATCTACTTTTTTAAAACAACTGTTCAGCAAACCAGCTGTCTCTGCTATCTTTGGATATATTTGCTTCACATTTGTCATGGTTGTACAATCACTTATCAAATATATTCAAAGATAACTTCCTCTCATTCTAAATAGCAAATTTCACATTTGCGCTGTTTTGATGAAAAATCATTGAAACAATACACAACAACTACCAAGAGATCTTTTCTAGCACTTAACTCACTTTAACTGTTAAGTCTAATATTTAGTAATAAATCATTTAAACTTCTCTAATGAAGGCTGAGGTACGGTACCGGAGCAGGCTCTTCCTAATTGTCACATCCTTCATACAGTTATTTTATTTGGTCATGTTAAACTATAAAATTGAAAAAATATATTAACACCATGAACCAAAATGTAATTATATGTTTGTGCCACATCATTTTTTTTTTCATTATTATTTATCATCACCAATTTCTTCAAATCCTAAAAAATAATAATGTGGATGATCTCTGGGTTTTCATTTATTGGAAAATCACTAAATTATGGAAGAAATATAGTATCATCAGAATTCAAGTATTTTTAGACATGAATTTATAACACTGAATTTTTATCCTCCAAATTTCCCTGCAAAAATATTCACCTGCAAAAATTCACCTGCAAAAATTCACCTTCAAAAATTCACCTGCAAAAATTCAACTGCAAAAGTGATGAACTTTTGACCCAAGCCAGAGCAATCAGCACTAGATCGAGTCGAGCGGCTCTCAGCCAATTAAATTACGCTGTTTGATCACATGACACCGTTAGCCAGCAGTGTGTCTCCTAAAAGAGAGCAGTTTAAAGGTGAGTGATTAAGTTTTTCTCCTAAATAGAGATCATTACAGAACGCCTAGGCCTACTTAAAATCCCATTTATTTTTATTTTATTTTATCATCTACTCGAACTAAGGAAAACGTTTGACTAACTCAAAGACAATTTCCACGCCTCCCCTGCCTGTCTGCAGAGGCAGTTTTGAATTTAGGAGCGCCAAGATGGAAGCAGCCAACCCTGGCGGTTCTCCGGTAAGTATATTGTTTTTTATCTTCAAGTTTGTCTTTTGAAACGTTAATTTTATTTAAATCCGTTGTTCACGTATAAAGTACACAGACGGGGTCTTTGCTCATCTCGTCTGAGGCGTGTCTCACTAAGCGCTACATGCTAGCATCCTGCTAACCGAGCTACCCTTTACATGCTGTGCTTTAGAAAATAGGATACTCGTTAAAAAAAAAATACTCCGCAGATATTGATAGATAGACGAACACTGCAAATATAATGTTGGAAACGAGAACGACCTTTGGTGAAGGGGTAAAATACACCATGAATAAAGCCATAGAGTGAATGGCTGCCATGGTTGCAGAACTGCCTGATTTAATGACAAGAAAGGGGAAGAGTGAGGTGAAGTGAACCAAAGCCACAAAACACGGTCAGACTAGGCGGCAAAAGGGCAGTGATCTGTCCGTCAGTATGAAGTTGGTGTGTGCTTTGGTGAACAAAAACTCGAGACCGGTAGCAGGAAGATGGGAGACTCGTGTTTCACTGGAATAGTGGTGAATTAAAACATCCTTTGTTGGGGACATTTAGGTGTAAATGCATCCATACAGGCGAGACAGAGGCAGACCAGACAGTGAAGAAAACAAGGCAAACATTAGAAATATTAAAACGGAAATATAGGATTAATATAACATACAATTAGGGAAAATGTAAGGAACACAATGTAAATGATATTGTAAAGTCATTAAAACAGCATACTCTGATTAAAAGAAACATGTAATTGGGTAGGATAATGATAATAATAATAATAATAATAATAATAATATTAAAAAACATGTACAAGATGGGTATGTATACTTGTACCCAGAATTTAACAACTATAAAGTTGTAGCATGCCAGTACCTTACCCCATCCATTATATCCACACTTTCAGAAAAGGATATGGTCAGTATCTTTACAAATACTATCTAAACTTAAACGGGATATTCCCTCTGCTTCTTCTGCTTCTCGTATACACCCTCAGGGTTTGTGATCAGCCAGCGGCTGATATGATAATTAATCCTGTAAAATAATATTCTTTCGGTTTATGAATCTGTTTGCATGGATTTCTCAATCCGTTTCCACTGTTAGCAGAAGTTGTGCATGCAGTTTTGGCGTGCTGCTCTCCAAGACTACAAGCTGCGTTAAAGTTGGAAGTAACTGGCCGATGTTCCACTGTTGAAGATCAGCTGTGCCCATTTCTTGCACATTGTGAGAATGGAGAAGTTGAGGCCCTTGCAGGCTACCCACAATTTCCCCAAACTGAGTGATTATACATCTTGCTTCCATATTTGTATCTTGTGTCACTAAAAATACATTTTATTTTAATTTTATACATTGATTAATGACCTGCAGAATCTCCTTATCATATTAAGTGATTCATAATTGTCACTTTATGCTTTCTCCATCTCTAAAGTGATGACATCCTTGCATTACATCCTTTAGGTTCATTTTCTGCAGGCAGGTTTCTGACAGAGAACAGGCAGATTTACACTATAACATGCAGCGATCTATAGATGGACACATAAAGAAATGAAAAATTACATGTATGTGCTAACTTTCTAAACACTTTGTTACATTTATGATAAAGTAGATTAAACACATTTATGTCGGCCTTGGCTCATAGTTCTTATCTTTAAATTAACTTTGTGTGTGTTTCAGGTCCTGCACTCTCAAAGACTGAATGAACCAGCATTGCAGCCATGGGTCACTGTGAGCATCACAGGGAAGGTTGAAGCCGCCCACTGCAACTGTAAGGCCGGAGTCGTGGAGACCTGCACCCACGTCACTGCTCTTCTGTTTAATGTAGAAGCAACAGTGTTGATCTGTGGCACAAGGACTGTTACAGATGAACCTGCATACTGGGCTTTGCTGGGTAATGTGACCAAGATACAGCCAGAGGTTGGCCATAAGATAGACTTCTCCTCTTCAGCTGCCCAAAAAAGGCTCTTGATCAAAACATAAACAGACCATCTGTAGTGACAGGTAAAAGGAGCCGTCCTCAAAAAAGAAAAATCCACCTGCTACTGTGGAGGAGTTGTCACTGCTATAATGCCATAATGTTTTATCTAGGGGTCTAGATTTGTGCCTGTAGTGCACTGCAGTGTAAATAATTTGCATTTACTGAATATGTACTGACTGAGTATCACTGTTCAAAAGTTGAATAAAGAAACAAACTAATTTTTGCCTTTTTTTTATTAAAACCACTTCATAGAACATCACATCAGTTACATGTAGAATCCACGTCACTGGAGCATTTTGATTCAATAAACAGTAGAAAGGTGAGCTGTGAAGACCAAGGACAAGTGCAGTTCACAGGTTTTCTAAGGAATCCCAGAAGATTGCATGGTGTCATTGCCCAGCAGTTGTTCCCAGGACATATGGACTCAACCTCAACAATCCCTCACACTGAGCAGCATGAAGTGACAGTGCAGAGGAAAAACTCCCCTTTAACAAGAAGAAACCTCCAGCAGAACCAGAACCCGGTTCAGTACCAGCAGCCATCTGGGTTTGGAGGAGAGAGACAGAGACACAGAACTACCAAAAGTATATTTTTTATGTGATTGACTGTTGTTGTAATTCAAGCCCTGAGTGTAGAGCAGGTAAGATATAAAGTTGAATCCTAAATTCCATGCAGAGTGTTTAGTTTATGACTTTTTCACCTGGTCATTTCTTGATGAACGGATGGTCTTTCAGGGTTGACCAAGCTGGTACCCTGGCCACCTTGACTCTGTTCTCTGCAAGATGTTGCAAAAAACAAAATCATATGGAGACAATATTGGACACAAAAAATATATAACAATTTAGTTAAATGTAGCATTAACTCATAAGTCTTGCTAAAGTAAACCTTGTATTATGATTCATCACAGCAGCAGTTCGGTTGGATGATGTCAGCAACTGCAGCAAGTGTCTTGCTGACTGAATAATTTCATCTTGCATAATCTGAAACAAACACATAAAGACAGAAACAATTTATAAATTAACGTTCAATAAAATCTAAGAATTAATCATTTATTAGATACCAATATGAATATGTCTACCATAAAACTTGTGTGGAGCAAAGTTACATTCAATCAAGATGGTCTGGCATGCTACAACTTTATAGTTGTTAAATTCTGGGTACAAGTATACATACCCATCTTGTACATGTATAAAACAATTACAAACAAACACATGACGAATTAAACTGAATTTAATTTAATTTTACTTTAAAATCATGCTGAGTGTTCGTCATGTGAGCCATGATGACATGAGGTGATGACTGTGTTTGATATGAAGCTGAATCCAGTGTATGTAGTGAACTTTGTGCTGTATTGATGAGTAGTTTAGTGATCAGAGTCCATGTAGTTTCCAGGATCAGACTGAATGCAGTGCAGTGCTGGAAGCTGCTGCTGACTGTGTGAATGTGTGTCTGTGCTGCTTGTTGCTGCTGTCAAACTTCAGATGAGCAGGTAGTGAAGCCCGTGGTGAGCGTGTACCCAGCAGCATCCAGAGCCCACCTGGAGGGGAACAGCTCCCTGCTGTGTGTGGCCTCAGCCATGTTTCCTCCTCTGGTCCAGTTCTCCTGGAAAAGACAGAAGAAGAACGGCGGAGAAGCGGAGGAGCTGCCCCCTGCTGAGGGAGAGCAGCTGGAGCTCAGAGAGTCGGGACGCACCATTGCCATCAGGATGGTTGATGGGAGCGATTCTGACACATATAAATACAGCTGCTGGGTGAAGCACGAGGGGGGCACAGTGGAGGCCCAAACACAACAAGGTAATGAAGGCTTGGTGACTGTGTTGAGCAGTGATTCAGCTTCATGTGGAGATGCTGTCAAAGAGAGCAGAGCAGCAGAGGACTGACATTTCTCACTGCAGCTCCAAACATTTGACTCCTTTTCTGTTTCAGAGCTTCCAGCTCTCCCATTAACACTCTTCCACCCCCCACCAACACATGCTGACTGACTGTTTCCTGCTCGCCTTTTCTCACCATCAGATCTCATCAATTCATCTCATTCATCACTTTGATCAGTGTTCACAAATGTTAGTTATGATGTGTTGTGCTTATTTTGCCTTTTTCTTCAACAGTTAGAAGATCATCTGAAATAAATCCATCTTTACATGTATTGTTGCTCTGAGTTAGAATTCTTTTTGTACTTATTGTGACTTTTATTGTAGTAACAAAAATCATCAGGAATATTTTTATCACAAGTTTTCAGTTTGATTTGTTTTTGTTTGATTTTCAAATGTCAAACAGTGTAGTTGTGTTTGTGTGAATAATAAAGATTTCAAGATGAAGACTTTGATTCTACTTTCATTGTGTGATGAACAACAAGCCGTGTGAGTGAAGCACAAACTGACTGTATCCAAACTTCCTGCAGCAGACGGGCTGTGTGGCTTTCTGCTCTGCAGCCTCCACACCGTTAGCTGTGGCTTTTCACTTTAATAACACAATGACAGTTACAAGCATGAACTCTGCTTCAAGAATGATTCCAGGAAGCATCTGTGTTCTTCACCTGTGAGAGAAACAGCTCAAATCCTCAACTCAGAGCTGACAAATGAACTTTCATGGACTCAAAGGAGAGACCATGAAGCCCCTGCAGTCTGCTCAGCTCCCATTTTATTAGCTGAGCTGAGTTTTTCATTCTGGATATCACACACGTAAGAACAGATCAAGTCTGAACAGCAAATGTTGGAGAATCATTTTGAAGTGTTGCTAAATGTCCTTATTATTACAAAAACTACTGAATGATTCAGAAAATCGTTTCCAACAAGCAGAAATATGCAAACAAAGTAGAAACAAGGCAACATGAGTCATTCAGATGCAGATAACATATTGTCCTTATTTTGAAGAACACAGTCATGAAATCTTTCTGTGTGTCATTCATTGAGTTGAAGTGCCTAATAGAAGAGGAAAAGCAGAAATAATCAATGATAGCTGAGACATTGAGAACATGGCTGTATGCCTGCTATCATAACAGGAAACAAAGCACACAAACAGCAAACAGACAATAATGTGCTCGCAGGTTGTTGTGTCATTTTTGACATTTAATGAAGTCACAAAAATGTGTGCGACTCATTAAAGGAGTCTGTACGTGTCAGTCAGTGCTCTGTATTCATGTGTTCACCTCATTAAAGTCACTGAGACACTTTTCTCCTCCAAACTTACAGCACAGCTTCATATTTCACTGACTGATTCTTTGATTACATCCATTAAGGGTCACACAGTGAAATTAGTGCAAACTTACAAATGTGTTGCAACAATTTTGGCCTCCAAACTGAACTTTGAGACAAACAGTGAAGCTGTGAGCAAAAAGAGGCTCCAGTGTGTGTCATGGTGGAGGAAACTGTTGTATTCCCACATTAAAAACATGCTGATCTTATTGGATTTTTCCCTCAAAGTCTTTTTCCTCCTTTTTCTCTTCATCCAAATGTTCTAGCAGGCTGACTGTGAGTCCCTGTTTAAGCTGTACAGCAGAAAGTAACAGCAGTCAGCGGCCTCCACTTGACTTCATGACTTCAACCCCTCGCACAGTCACTTTCACTTTCTTCCTTCTGTCTTTTAGTCCTAAAATGTAGAACAACACCAGATCAAAAGATTTGTGTCCTTCACTCACATCTTCAAATGAGACCTTCGATATCAGAGATGATACAAAGGCAACATTTGTCTTATTTCTCTTTCATGAATCAAAAAGTACTTTTGTACTGTTGTGTAAATGTGTGTGTAAAGGTGGATGACTGCCTACTGCAAATGAAATCTAACCATGGCTACAAATAAATGAAGCTGACGTGAAACACAGCCCTGTTTTTATTACTGTTTATAGATATTAGAATTGATGATCATCATTTGAATGATTCTTAAAAAGGCTTTAATGAATCCTTCAGTCTGAAACCAACTTGGAACAAAACACATTAGAAGATGTGGGAAAGAAGCACAGTGTGCACATATTTTAAACACACAACAGAACCACATGTGTTTGTTTCAAAGAAGATTTTTACTCTAAATGTTGTTATATATGATTTTGTTTTTTTAACTACTTTGTGTGCAATTTATGAACTTTTAAAATATTGAACCATATTATTATTTTTATTTTTCTATTTATTTATAGTTTAGTTATATTTAGTTTGTATATTTAGTGTTTTCATCACAGCTGTTAAACCACAGATAACAGTGTGTGTTACTAAATTCACAGCAACATGAATGTTTCTGAGTGTTTGTGCATCATGTGACCCAGATTTTTGGATCTGCTGTCAGATTGAAATGAAGACGATGAAACCACAGCAGCTTCAGCTGAGCTGTCAATCAGCAGCAGCAGTCTTATCTGTGGGCCGCAGGGGCTGATGGGAGCTTTGAGGACCTGTTAGAAACCACGTGGCCCTCGTCTGATCTCGCAGCTCGTCCTTGTTTGGCCTCAGCTGCATCAGAGCGCCACTTCTCCCCAGGTTCACCAGAGGAAACACCACTGCACAAAATGCTTTTCCTCCCAGCTGCTGCTCTGTGCTGTCTGTGTTCAGGTGAGTGTTTCCAGCCAATCAGGAGCCAACAAAGTCAACCTGTAACAAACACTGTCACACTAACCTTCATCTATCTGTCTGTGTCTCTACAGCACTGGTTACCATGGCAGCAGAACAGCTGATTCAGGACGATTTAACATTGACCAGGAGAGTTGGAGAAAGTGTCTCCTTCAGCTGTGGAGGGATTAATAAGTGTGATGACAGCTCTGTGCTCTGGTACCAGAAGAAAGAAAAAGAAACATTCAAAGTTATTCTACGCATTGATACTGATGATGGCAGAGTTGTTTATTCAGGTTATGGTCATCCTCAGAAAGATGACTTCTCTTCTGTAAATACAAATAAAGGCTGGGAGTTAGAAATTAAGAAAGTTAAAGTCGATCATTCAGCCACCTACTACTGCTCCTGTTGGTATAGAGATCCCCACAGTGAGAAATGATCCCTGCAGCCTGAACAAAAACCAACAGATGAACAGATGTCAAACAGTGTCTGTGACAGGAAGAGAGCAGTAAACCACAGCCCAGCTTCACATGTTTCACCTCCATCTCAGAGTCACAAACATACTGAGCTCAGGGACGATTTTTATTTACTGCTGTCAGAAATTCAATTCTATTTATTTCTGTTTTGAACAGATTTTTCATCCTGTTTTAAGACAGAAACAAGAGGAACAGATGACATCAAACTTCCAAATGGAAACAAATGTATCCTCAGTCCCACAAAAACATTTATTCAAAGTGAAAGAAAAACAGATTGTGTCAAACTGAATCAAAGTCCATCCCTCATTCACAGTGTTAATGTTCTCTTCATGAAAACTCTTCCAGCAGCACTTGTTGTTTAACACCTTTCAGTACATTTAACCAGACACTTGGACTGATGTCAGGTCAGGATTTTGTCCTTCTAGCAGCGGCTCATTAGGACGCTGATGTTGTTGGACAGATTTCCATCAGTTTCCTGTTGATGTTTATAGAGGATGAATCAGTCACGGTGCCTCATCTTTCTGTCACCGTCTTTTCTCTCTGATAGAAAAAAACAGATTTTGTATCTGAATATGTCAAATCTGGAATCACAGGACAAGATTTCTGTTTTCTGTTTGTGTTTCCTGACCAATCACATTTGAGCAGCTTTGGCTGCTTAATTTCATTTGCAGCATCGCTGCTGAAGAAGAATCAGAGTCTGACTGGATCAAACACACAGATTTAACAGCAGAAAAAGTGATTCCATGTAAAACACTCTCGTTCACAAGTTTTAACTCACATAACTTCACATTTCCTCAAATTGAATCTTAGTCATTTAATCCCAGGAAGTTTCTGGGATTTTGTTCCAGACTGTTTATTTATTTATAGATTTTTCTCTACTGAATTTGTTTGAAATATTCAGGTTAAAGATCAGTCTGATTTATTCTTAATGAGTCTTGTTCACAAAGTTACATGTGCAGTACTCTGTACATCTTCCATCCTTAGAGATAAATAATATATGTTGTCAAATACTCAGCAGACTGAACCAGGACTGGAAACTTGCTCATCATCTCATCTTTGAGGTCTCCATTTAAAAAGCACCAATGACTCAAAGGTAAATATTATACTGGATAATGTGTTAGTATATAAGACTTTGTCTTTTTTAACAAACAGCTCATCTATCCTCTATCAAACCTCTTGATTCTTTTGCTTTGATGTAGTTACTTACTAAGGTGGAAAGTTTTTTGTTTTTTTGTTTTTTCTTGTTTGTTTGTTTGTTTGTTTTGTTTTTGCTTTGTTTGCCTTCTCTCACCCCAAACGGTCGCAGCAGATGGCCGCCCCTCCCTGAGCCTGGTTCTGCCGGAGGTTTCTTCCTGTTAAAAGGGAGTTTTTCCTTCCCACTGTTGCCAAAGTGCTTGCTCATAGGGGGTCATATGATTGTTGGGCTTTTCTCTCTGTATCTATGAAGCGCCTTGAGGCGACATTTGTTGTGATTTGGCGCTATATAAATGAAATTGAATTGAATTGAATTTTATTATTTGCTTCGAGCCCTGTGTACAGGAGCTGCATGCTAAAAGATCTTTTGTTAAAAGGGTTGGCGTAATAAGCAAATGCTTCAGCCAGTACCTTTTGATTAGCCTTGTCTCATGCTTTCTTGCTTTGTGGTAAATCTTTGTTCTGTCTTCACTGAGATATTTGAATGCTAATCAATAAACATATCACATACATACTATCAGCTGTCAGCAGAACTGTAGAACTTCAGATCCTGAAGTGTGTGAGGACAGAGAAGAGTCAGCTTTACTTCAGGTTTGATGGATAAACTTTCACAGTTTGTGATGATTCTGTTCTCTTTGTGATTTTAGGAGCTGCCCTCAGCACCACCCAGTGACATCACACACATCATCCTACATGTTCACTCTTTGTCAGTGGAAGCTGCAGCTGTTTTATTGATAAAGTTAAAGACAAAAACTCAAAGGGATTAAACATCCATGTAACTGTGTCACTATAGGAGCATAAATATTAACTCAGTTTGGTGTTTCAGAAAGTTGCTGATCTCAGACCTGCACAGCTTCTGTTTTAAACACTGAATGTAGTCAGCTGCATGAAGTGAGATTTTCTCTGACACAAGTAAATAAAACCTGATGAAGGTCAAAGGTCGTCACTTGTATGTTGAACTAAAAACTTTAATCTGGAATTCACACACACTGTGTTTTGCCAATATTTTGTTCTTTACCATGAAGTCATTCAGAGTCCTTCATACCAGAGTAACCAGAAAGGATAATATATATTTTAAATATGTAACTTTCTACAGGACTGAATATAACATCATTATGTAAAAGTCCAGAGTCTCTGTGCTTCATCTGAGGATGATGTGAATAGACTATGTGCACATTAGCAAATGCTACTTCTGGTGCAGAAACTCCTGTGGGGAGCTTTGTTTCTGGTGTCCTATTCGCGCCTTGTTTACGGTCCTAAACAAGTTAACCAAATGAATGAATTAAGCAGCGATTTAAATTTCTATAGATGTCTTGGTCATTTACCCAATATATCTGTAAATGATGTTCATCAACTTGTCGATATTTTTTCTCCAGCACCTCAGAACAAAAGAGAAAAGGGATTCAAATTTTATATTTGTCAGTATCTGTATAATTTTGAAGGTAAGTCACAACATATCCTTCGGAAATACTAATATGTAGAGACCCTTAACAGCAATCATTCATTTATTTATTTTTATATAGGGCTTTTTCACGTTTTGTTGACATGCTGTGTATGTGTGTATTTAACTGTGCTCGCTAATATTGACATAATGGGGGAAGCATCTGGCATCACTATTGTTCACCCGTAGTTTGCATGCTGAACATTTGCCTGTTTAACCAATCAATCTACAGTCATCAAACATCAAAACTTATCATTTGATTTTTTTTATGAGAATGTCTGCTTCAAGGGTATATATATGTTTCTGTTACAGTTTCTATGCTTATACTTACCAACTGACACGTTATTCTATTACTAACTTTACTGAAATTGTTGTTTTTCTGCAGTGTCTGACAAAGATCAGGGCTCAGGAGAGGTGGTGGTCAGGGCAGAGTGCTTCAGGTCTATGAGGAAAACAGAGAAATCTCACAAACTCAGCGTATGATCATGAAAAAGAGGCAGTGTGAAATTGTGTTTAGTGTATATAGTGCATAATGTATCATAGGATCATGTCAGGCTGTCATATCAGGGAGGTGTTCAGAAATAAATGCATCGGGCAAATATGGATAATACTTTCTAAGGATATTAATTGAGGACATTAAATACATTGAAATATTGTACTTTGTAGGTGGTCCACAAAGATTCGCTGCAGGTGCAACTGCTGCATTTCTCCTGCACGTGCAAGGCTGGAAAAGCTCTGTGCAACCATTGTGTTGCTCTTCTGTTTCAATCTGCACACTATTCACAGTTGAAAGTCCAAGTCATTCCCCCGATATTGAGCTGCACTGAAGGTGAACAACAGTGGCATAAGCCCAGAGTTATGGTGGATAGCGTAGTGGTTAGACTACACGCCTTTGGAGCAGAGGATCGCATTCCTGCCTGGGGCGTCTGTATCCAGTAAGGGTCCTAAGGCTAGACCCCCTATGCTAAGCGAGCCTACCGCAGACATGAGCGAGACAGATAAATATGAAGGCATGCCGGCTCGGACGTCGCCCGGATCAACAAGGTCCGCTTCAAGTGTTGAGGAACCAGGGCACCCTGACGAGAAGTGGTCTACTGGAAGGCATCGGTGGGCAAGATTGATGTTGGAATGCTACTACACAAGTAACCCCGGCGGATGGGGCTACATGAATAGGATGAGGGACCTATGGATTCTTCGATACCCAACATCCACAATGACGGTGAAACAACTAGTAGCTCAGTGTTCCAACATTCGAAAGAAGGGACTGCTTTCACAGCTAGAGATTGACGAGGTACAACATAAATGCTACAGCAAGGAGGAGTCAGGACGAGATTGGGTACAAAGCCCCAAGTGCGGTAGGAGAAGGATCGTTGAGTGCGAGAGGAACTGACCTGAAATATAGGATCATGGCCAAGCTTGAAACCTGGATCCCCCGAAGCCGGTTACCAAGCCAAGATTACGTGAAGTACCCTCAGAAGGTCTGCTAGAGGATGTTAATGCAACACTACGGACAATACCTACAACCACGATTACCGACACTAACAAGCTGATCTACAATACGGCAGCAGTGATCAGTGAGATGCTTGGCCACAAGTTGAACAAGGGGCAGTACCCTCCATGGAGAAGGAGGCTAGAGGGCAAGATCAAAGTAGCACAGAGGGAGGTTAGCCAACTAACGAGTTGCAGAAGGTGTGACAAAGAAGGTGCATAAGAAATACAGCAAGCTGTCCATACCTGAGGCCTTGGAAACTGCCAAGCAAAGACTCACAGCCTTGGCCAGGCGCTTGAGGAGGTACACCAGAGAGATAGAAGGCAAGAGAATAAACCAGCTGTTCTCCACAGAACCAGTAAAGGTGTACTCTCAGTGGCAAGGGAACAATAATAAGAGAACAGCACCACCAAGGCTGGAGACGGAGCAATACTGGAAGAACATATGGGAGAAGGACGCAATCCATTCCGGCAATGCCGGATCGAATGGATTGCGATCAGTGGCTAGTGGATCTGAGAGCAGACCATAGCGACCTCCCTGAACAGGGTCCAGTAACCATCACAGTGGCAGATATCCAAGAAAGGGTCTCCAGTATGAAGAGTTGGACAGCACCAGGGCCCGACCCAGGATGAGACAACAAACATCCAAGAATACATCACGAAGATGGCCCCAACTGACAGTGTGCTCAGTGAATACCTGGGGAAGCAGAAACCCAAGAAAAAAGAGGAGGTGGCTGATATCCAGAAATCCTACCAGTGGCTGGACTGAAAGATAGCACAGAGGCACTAATCATGGCAGCACAAGCTCTGAGTACAAGATCCATAGAGGCTGGGGTCTATCACACCAGGCAAGACCCCAGCTGTGTAAAGATGCCCCAGAGACAATCCAGCACATAACAGCAGGGTGCAAGATGCTAGCAGGCAAGGCATACATGGAACGCCATAACCAAGTGGCCGGAATAGTGTACAGGAACATCTGTGCCGAGTTTAACCTGGAAGTCCCGAGGTCAAAATGGGAAATGCCCCCAAGGGTGGTGGAGAATGACAGAGCTAAGATCCTGTGGGACTTCCAGATACAGACGGACAAAATGGTGGTGGCTAACCAACCGGACATAGTGGTGGTAGACAAACAGAAGAAGACGGCCGTAGTGATCGATGTAGCGGTTCCGAATGACAGCAATATCAGGAAGAAGGAACACGAGAAGCTGGAGAAATACCAAGGGCTCAGAGAAGAGCTCGAGAGGATGTGGAGGGTGAAGGTAACGGTGGTCCCCGTGGTAATCGGAGCACTAGGTGCGGTGACTCCCAAGCTAGGCGAGTGGCTCCAGCAGATCCCGGGAATAACATCCGAGATCTCTGTCCAGAAGAGCGCAGTCCTGGGAACAGCTAAGATACTGCGCAGGACCCTCAAGCTCCCAGGACTCTGGTAGAGGACCCGAGCTTGAAGGATAAACCGCCCACAGGGGCGTGCTGGGTGTTTTTTTTTTATATGTATATATACACACATATATACAGTGGGGCAAAAAAGTATTTAGTCAGCCACCGATTGTGCAAGTTCCCCCACTTAAAATGATGACAGAGGTCAGTAATTTGCACCAGAGGTACACTTCAACTGTGAGAGACAGAATGTGAAAAAAAAAAATCCATGAATTCACATGGTACGATTTGTAAAGAATTTATTCGTAAATCAGGGTGGAAAATAAGTATTTGGTCACCTCAAACAAGGAAAATCCCTGGCTCTCACAGACCTGTAACGTCTTCTGTAAGAAGCTTTTCTGTCCCCCACTCGTTACCTGTATGAATGGCACCTGTTTGACCTCATCATCTGTATAAAAGACACCTGTCCACAGCCTCAACCAGTCAGACTCCAAACTCCGTCATGGCCAAGACCAAAGAGCTTTCGAAGGACACCAGGAAAAGAATTGTAGACCTGCACCAGACTGGGAAGAGTGAATCTACAATAGGCAAGCAGCTTGGTGTGAAAAAATCAACTGTGGGAGCAATCATCAGAAAATGGAAGATATACAAGACCATTGATAATCTCCCTCGATCTGGGGCTCCACGCAAGATCTCATCCTGTGGGGTCAAAATGATCATGAGAACGGTGAGCAAAGATCCCAGAACCACACGGGGGGACCTGGTGAATGACCTGCAGAGAGCTGGGACCAAAGTAACAAAGGTCACCATCAGTAACACACTACAACGGCAGGGAATCAAATCCCGCAGTGCCAGACGTGTTCCGCTGCTGAAGCCAGTGCATGTCCAGGCCCGTCTGAAGTTTGCCAGAGAGCACATGGATGATACAGCAGAGGATTGGGAGAATGTCATGTGGTCAGATGAAACCAAAGTAGAACTTTTTGGTATAAACTCAACTCGTCGTGTTTGGAGGAAGAAGAATACTGAGTTGCATCCCAAGAACACCATACCTACTGTGAAGCATGGGGGTGGAAACATCATGCTATGGGGCTGTTTTTCTGCCAAGGGGACAGGACGACTGATCCGTGTTAAGGACAGAATGAATGGGGCCAAGTATCGTGAGATTTTGAGCCAAAACCTCCTTCCATCAGTGAGAACTTTGAAGATGAAACGAGGCTGGGTCTTCCAACATGACAATGATCCAAAACACACCGCCCGGGCAACAAAGGAGTGGCTCCGTAAGAAGCATTTGAAAGTCCTGGAGTGGCCTAGCCAGTCTCCAGACCTCAACCCCATAGAAAATCTGTGGCGGGAGTTGAAAGTCCGTGTTGCTCGGCGACAGCCCCAAAACATCACTGCTCTTGAGAAGATCTGCATGGAGGAATGGGCCAAAATACCAGCTACTGTGTGTGCAAACCTGGTAAAGACCTATAGTAAACGTTTGACCTCTGTTATTGCCAACAAAGGTTATGTTACAAAGTATTGAATTGTATTTTTGTTATTGACCAAATACTTATTTTCCACCCTGATTTACGAATAATTTCTTTACAAATCCTACCATGTGAATTCATGGATTTTTTTTTCACATTCTGTCTCTCACAGTTGAAGTGTACCTCTGGTGCAAATTACTGACCTCTGTCATCATTTTAAGTGGGGGAACTTGCACAATCGGTGGCTGACTAAATACTTTTTTGTCCCACTGTATATATATATATATATATATATATATATATATATATATATATATATTTATATATATATATATTATTGTACCTGTAATTGTAGTAGATTTCCCTTAGATTTAAAATGTTTGTGTTTGTGTGTTTTCTGTAACATCCAGGAGCAAACTGTACAAAGGCCTTTAGGGGGACCTTCCTCACCTCTCGGTTCTACGAGTATCTGAAGTGTACCAAACCTTCTCTGATGCTGACCGGCCTATGATTTGTACCATGGGAATAAGTGACGATATCCCACTTGTGGAGTCACGTTTTGTCAAGGTGCAACAAGGAAGTCCACTTTCTTATCAGCAACCATCCAAAGAGAAAGCGCAGACTCTTCATAATGCTCCACCGCCACCATCATTGCCACTGCAGGACTACAGACTGAAACCATCAGAGTCCATGTTTGTCTGTTCCAGGAAGCAACAGCTGCACATGAAAAGTCTGGAGGTGACGCTAGAAATGTCCCAGAGCATAGAATGTGCTACGCAAGAGCAGAGTGAGTGTGCCGATTGGTATAATGTACGGAGACCACGAGTGACTGCATCTCGTTTTAGAGAGATCTGTCATGTGAGGAAACCTCTGAAGAGCTGCTGGCTGAACGCATCTTAAAAGGTACTCACCAGACAGGCCCTATGAAGAGGGGTTTAGAGTTAGAGGCAGATGCGATCTGGGAATACTGTCAGATAAAATGAGTGAACCACTACAAATGTGGATTTGTGGTGCACCCAGATGCACCGTGGATTGGTGCATCACCCGATGGTATCATTTTCGACCCCTTGGAGCAACCTCCGTTTGGCCCTTGTAGAAATGAAATGTCCAAACATTAAAAGTTATGTAGATGCACCTTACCTCAAGGTCATCAGAGGGACATTGCAGCTTAATCCAACACATGCCTATTATTGGCAAGTTCAGGGCCAGCTGATAACTACAGGTATGAGTTAGTGCGATTTTGTAGTCTCCACTCAAGAAGATGTCTTCATACAAAGAATACAGAGGGATGAGGGTTTGATGGAGACAATGAAGCCTAAGATAGATATGTTCTATTTTCACGTGTACATGGACAAATACCTTGCAGTATCATAAATGGGCAGCTTGTCATTCCTGACTTTAATGTCATAAACTTACATGGTGGGCAAGGGCCATTGTATTATTTGCTTGTTGTTTTGTTTTGATCGAAATAGAAAGCTGTTGGTAAAAGTAGGTTTGGTGAAGAGTTCACACAGACGACTTTTGTTTTGCATTAATATCAGCAGTGTTTGTGTTCAAACCATGGGGTTTTTTTGGTAGAAAAGAATTTGATATCTTTACTGTTATAAAACTCAAAGTATGTCAAATACAGTTGATCATTTGAAATCTGTGTTTTTTATTTTCAGAATCCCAGAGAAAGACTATTAAGTATCTTTAGAAAATCTATTGCAGTCAATGAGAAGCACACAGAGCAGTGCAATAGACAAGTAAGGCAGTTTTATTTGCAGCGTAACAGTAAAACATCAAGTGATTTATTATTGAACTTTATCCAGGAAAGGGGGTGTGTTAGCTGTTTATCAATTTTACTTAAGTAACAAATTTGCTACTTACATTCTTGGAGAGTAACTAAATACATGAATTTAAAATAATAACAATATTCTAAAGATATTGAAAGTATTCAGAATACAGTATTCTGACTAGACAAAGTAATGGAATGTGCTACAAAATACATTTAAAGGCAAGAATTAAGTATTCAGTAACTAAATACAATTGTAAACCCAGATACCAAGGAAACATTGAAACAACGTTGAGTCAATATCAGGCGACGTCATTGAATCAACGTTGAAGTGTGACGTTGACCTAACGTCACTCTTGCACCCTTTTTTAATGTTGAAACAACGTCAGGTTTTGATGTTGAATCAATGTTGAAACCTGACATTGAAACAATGTCAGATTCTGATATTGAAACAATGTTGAGCTATGGTGTTGATTTTCCACCTCTTTCGCACAGTTGCTTTTTATTAAAACAACAGTTAAATCATGACTGGAAATCTACCTTTCTTTATAGGTATTTTAACCAATACTAAACTACTGCATGTTTCCATCAATACTTAAACCACCTAAACACATAATTGTACTTATTCCTCAAACTGGACACCCTTTATAAAAAAAACAACAACAAATGTCTCACAATGTATCATGTCAATATTAATATCCTAAAATAAGAAAGCATTGCATGTGATGTAACAGAGAAAAAAAATAAACAAAAAAAGGTCAATAGGCATGTTTCGTTTGCTAAATACTTTATTAAAAGACAGTTTGCTATTTACATTTATATGTTTCACAGAAGTTTGTAATTTTTTACTCTGGGATGGGGATGCATGACGTGCGTCCTGCACCACCCAAACGATCTGGGGTGTATCGGAGCCATTTCTGCACTGCTTGTGCAAAGACAAACTCGGACATAGAGTTTGCCCCTAACTGCTGCGTCAGGCCATCTAGGAAAAAAATACACACACACAAACAAAAAAAGTGAATTAGAGCACATGAATAAGTTCTTGTTAACTGTCTTCAGCGGGGAGAAAGTATGTAAACTCCTAGGCTGATAAACATGAAAGTCACCAGGCGTAAATCTGCAAACTGCCGCATTTGATTCCCAAAGAGCTATGAGCGGAAAAAGTGATAAGTCTTAGCATGGTGTGCCGTGTATCCTTTAAAACAAAATAAACATGGGGTCCTCGGGCTGTACAACTACAACCCGAGGATTAAACAAGCCAAAGACCAAAGACTCCATCTCCAGATTAACCGGACATGAAAGTCTTGTTATTAAGAAAGACAAAGTAATATAGCAAAAAAACTGTAAAACTTACCACCATATATGCATTTGCAGAGCGCTGTATCTTTAAATGCCATTTTTTGCTTTGTCTGGTCCTTGGTTTTTTTCCCTGCCCAGTTGAGTACCGAGGCCAGCTCGTTTGTAATGGCATAAGCCATTACACGGCGGACTCGCACCTCCAGTGTGGTCCCTCCAATCAAGGCAAAGCGTCTCACCTATAGACACATTTTAAGAGATGGAATTAGCGTGTCTCATGTCTTAAATGTGTATGCAAGTGCTTGTGTGTTTAATCAACAGGCCGTTGTTATGTATTTAAATCACATCTGACAGCTATTACACTTTATAGTTACAAAGTGTACATAACCTTTATATACTTACCATTGCCTTATTTGCCTCTTATGATTGAAGAGCTGCCTCTGCATTGTTTAGCTCCTCAATGTTGTGCAAGGGCAAATCCAGAGGCAATACCCCAGCATCTACCGATTCATTGCAGCAGGGATGGCGGATGGCTCTGACCTCCTCACGGAGTTCGTTAACAGCTGTCGTCAGGTCTGACAGCATAGCTAATATCTTTTGTGAGGTCGCATCTGTTTAAAAAAAACAATTCCAGAAAGATTGATGGCTTAAGCAGTGAGAGGCGAAAAACTAATAAATAAATAATAAAACGCAGTTTACGTGTGGACAAAAGGTGCAAACGCAAGGTAGGTGAGCGTGCAACGTAAAGTTAGGTGAGCATGCAACGTAAAGTTAGGTGAGCGTGCAACGTAAAGTTAGGTGAGCGTGCAACGTAAAGTTTGAATTGAGTGCGAATCGAAGCGGGTGCTCTCCAATCATTAAAAGTAACAAAGTCATTGAACACATTTATACAGTTACCTTTACGTTTATCAATCATATATCACAGATTTACAATTTTTTGTAGTACTATGCTAAAAAGCAACTACAGAGCGAAAGTCTGGGTCAAGCGCCGAGGCGACGGCAAGAACAAAGGAACCCTCGAAGCGTTAAAGCTAGCTTTGTAAGGGAATATAACGGAAAAGTATGAAACGAAAATGTTTTCTTTGTTGACTTTGTTCGCAGTGCAATTTATTTGTTGCCGGATTGTAAGATGAAAGTAGACACAATTTTGGGCTCCCACATTTTTTCCGAAACTTTACATTAACAAGTTTGTTTGTTTTTTACTATTATTCAAATGCAACCATGGAAATAATGAATAGAACAAAAGTCATTCATTCTTACCTTATATTAATCAGGGTGCAGGCCAGTGCAGTGCATGAACTGACGCCTTCTCCGGTCAATTCCGCTGAGAGTAAATCTAATGTCCCGCTCTACTGTACAAGACAATGGTTACCTGAAGGGATGTACCACTGTGAGGGGGGGGCTATGGAATAGTCCAAGTGGTAGCAGCTTTAATTTCCGCTCAACCATAAATCAATGGTTTTTCAACGTGATTGTTGTCACCTTGTCAACTATAAATACTGTAGATCAACAATCAACGATAACAGAACAACAGTGAATCAATGTTATTTCAATGTCAGTGTCAGGTTTCATCAGTATTTCAATGTTGTTTCAACATTGGTTTTGTGTTGACATTTCAAGCCTGACGATTCTGATGGTTCAGATGGAAAATACAACATCTGTTCAATGTCTCCTTGCTATCTGGGAAGTATTCTCCCAAAACTGGCTACTTCTCCCACTAAATACACTACACACATTTCAAACTTTTAATCAACCACCCATTTATGGACCATTGGTCCGTATTGATAATTTGTGAGGAGACATGCAACAGTAAAAATTTGGTTTATACTCCCAGAAATGGAGAGAGGGATGACAGTGTCAAAAGGTTTGTTTTCTTTAACCATCCTGATGAGCCTCTTCACGTGGACCCTCAGACGTGCAATGGACTGGGTTCTAAGGACATCCAACTCTGACATTTGAGCTTGCTTGGACAAAAAGGCTGGGCGATGGACTTTCCCAGGCACTAGCTCATCTACCAGAAACCCTTTGTCCACCATTATATCCATCTCAGGCGTCAGGAGGGAGGTGATGCCAGAGTGACGGAAAATCTCCTTGTCACTGATGGAGCCTTCAAAAAGTGCTGAGACAAATGTCAATGCTCCATGGGGGGACATGCCAATAAGCGCTTTGAAAGTGCAGTGCGACTTGTAAGTTGAAATTACCTCGCTCTGGAGCAGAAGGGAGGAGGGTGTTTGGCACCTCATTTCAGTACAGTCCAGAATGACCTGGGTAAGTCACACTGAAATCCGTGGGGCAGTTTGCTCTCACTCTGCCAGGTGCCATCCAGATGGAGACAGATCCAAGCAAAGTGTACAAAAAGTTGGACCATGACATAAGTATTGTACACACTGTAGCTCTGTGGATGTTAAACTTGTGACAAAGCTCCCTTTGTGTACAGCCAGTTGCCAGATAATTCAGGAAAAAGAAGAGCTCATCAATTGGCAACAATTTCTGGAAGAGAAAAAAAATTGCTGCATTCACAAAAATGTGCAACACACACAGATCAAGCAGGTTGTGTAGAACTTACAGTTGGTCTGTTTACAGGGCTCTCGGTGGATGTGCTGGTGGAAAGGCTCTACTGACCACTGGTGACCCTCACCATCCTGCTTGTTGCCTCTTGGATTAGATTCCAAAAGACCATCAAATGCTCATATGACAGAAATCTGCATTTAAATGGTGGATGTTAATATAGTGTTTTTATCTGCAGCTATTGGTAAATTTCAGATGACATTACAACTTTCTATTGGTCAATTTAATACAGATCAGAGGTAAGTTACATTAATATTGTTAAAGTGATGAGGCTAGAAACAAAAACTCCAAACAAAAACTCCAACTCCAGCCTCGTGTTAAAATGCATATCTGTGTGGTAATGTTATTAAGGCCATGGGTCACTAGTTGAAAACTTCAGGATTTCTTACCTTGTATAGTACCGAATGTCCTCAGGTGATGGAGCAAATCGCTGCAGTACAAATCCCTGCGTCAAATGATACGACTCAAGCTGCCGTCTAAACTCCTCAATCTCCCGTGACATAGTTTCATATTTAATGCGGTCACAATCAAAGGACTTGGTGCATAGTCGTGGTCTTCACTCAGGGGAATGGAGGCTGGAGCAGACTAAGTACAACCAGTAATGGGCATGTCAGACACATTGTTTTCATCCTCTGTGTTGTAATCTACGGTTGCCATAGCCACGGTATCAACAGGTCGAGGCCGGCGCTCCCAAACTCCGGGTCGCTCCGTCTTTTTTGAAAAATTATTCCAGTGGAATAAAGAGGGAACAGCTTTCGGCTGAAGACAACGCTTCCCAGAGGAAGACACAAAGATCTCTCCTCAAGTCAAGTCAAGTCAACTTTATTTGTATAGCACATTTAAAAGACATCAAGTGCCGGCCAAAGTGCTGAACAGAGGAATAATATAATAAAAGAATTAAAATAGAAAGAAAACTTTGTAAGACATGTAATATCAGCGAGATCCCAAAGCCTTGGAAAATAAGTGGGTCTTGAGATTTGATTTAAAGATTTCCAAGGATGGAGAGAATTTTATGAAGGGGGGGAGACTATTCCAGAGTCTCGGGGCGGCAATGGAGAAAGCCCTGTCACCTCTAGATTTGAGCTGGGAACTGATAAAACCATCTGACTGGAGGAGCGCAGAGATCGAGTGGGCAAGTGCAGGCTAAGAAGATCTAAAATGTAACCTGGAGCCAAACCATGGAGGGCTTTAAAAACAAATAATAAAACCTTAAAATCAATTCTATATTTAACTGGTAGCCAGTGTAGTGATGCAAGTACCGGGGTAATATTCTCTCTCTTTCTAGTGCCCGTCAGAAGCCTTGCGGCTGCATTCTGAACAAGTTGCAGGCGTGACAGGCTTGAGTGACAAATACCTAAATAGAGAGAGTTACAGTAGTCAAGACGTGACGATATGAAGGCATGGATAACAGTTTCCAGGTCTTTAGATGACAGGATATTTTTGAGTTTAGAAACGCTCCTGAGTTGGAAAAAACTGCCACGAACAACTGAATTTATTTGCTTGTCCAGCTTGAGAGTGGAATCAAAAATGAAACCAAGATTTTTTACATGGGGATGCACATTAGCTGATAATGGGCCCAGATTGTTTCTTATGAGGCTAATAGAGTCCTGCTTACCGAAGATTATAATGTCGGTTTTGTCATGATTTAGTTTGAGAAGGTTCAGAGACATCCAGCAATGTATGTCGCTAAGACACTCTGAGACTTTCTGCAGCGTACTATCAGCACCTGGTTTTAGAGAAAGGTAGAACTGTGTATCGTCTGCATAAGAGTGGTAAGGGATCTGGTGGTTCTGAAAAATGGAGCCTAATGGGAGCATGTATAAGGAGAATAAGACCGGACCCAGAATAGAGCCCTGAGGTATTCCACAGGTTAGTGTAGCTGGGGAAGAGTATTTGTTACCCAGCATCACAGAATATGTTCTGCTCTCTAGGTAAGAGGCAAACCATTTTAGAGCAGAACCTTTAATGCCGACACGTCTTTAGATGGTTCAATAGGATTGTGTGGTCGACAGTGTCAAATGCTGCGCTCAGGTCTAAAAGGATTAAAACTGTACTTTTTCCAGAGTCAGCAGCTAGAAGCACATCATTGAACACCTTCAGTAGAGCAGACTCTGTGCTGTGGAAGGCCCTGAAACCAGACTGATATTTGTCCAGAATATTATGCGTGTCTAAGAATGAGGATAATTGGTGGAGGACAATCTTCTCAAGAGACTTAGACAAAAATGGCAACTTAGAGATTGGTCTAAAATTGCCAAGAACTGACGGATCTAAACCAGGTTTTTTTAGAAGCGGCTGGACAACAGCTTGTTTAAACAAGTCAGGAACAGTTCCATATGAAATACTGCCATTTACAATAGCAAGGATGTTGGGGCCGACTGTCTTCAGCACATCTCTGAGAAATGGTGTAGGTAACATATCCAAGGGGCACGTAGTTGGTTTCATGTGCATTATTATATCAGTGAGATGGGATAATGAAACCGGTTTAAATTCTGAAAAAAGGAACGAACATGTAGGTGGTTCAGAGGGGTCTTGGGATGGGAGCGGGATATGTGCTCGGATATCATTAATTTTTTCAGTAAAGAATTTTTGAAAATCCTCAGGCATGTGTGGGGCAGTCTCAGATATGACTGATGTGGTGGGATGCAGGACAGAGTTGATTGTATTGAATAGAGCTTTAGGATTACCAGACTTCTTGTTAATGATCATGGAGAAATAATTTGCTCTTTCTACCTTGATGGTACGCTGATAGTTATTTAAGCAATCTCTAAACACTTGATAAGAAACGTGGAGCTTATCTTTCTTCCATTTTCGTTCTGCTTTCCTGCATTCCTGCCTGACGGCACGAGTGACCTTATTTAGCCAAGGCTGAGTTTTAAATTTTTGCCGTCTACATTTTAAAGGAGCAATTGAGTCCATTATGTTGGTACAAGCACAATTAAAACATGCAAGAAGCTCATCAGGACTATTGCTATGAGGAGAACTTTCATCAAAGATGGCTAAAGGAGATGCAGCGAAGGCAGCTGAGAATTGGGGAGCGGTTTCAGGTGTTATAGGGCGTATAAGAGAGGGGGCCTGGGTTTGTTTGGGGGATGAGTGAGGAATTGGAATATTAAATAAAATAAAATTATGGTCAGACGGACACACATCAATCACTTCAACGCCGATCACTGAGAGCCCAGATGACAAGATGAGGTCAAGAGTGTGGCCCTGCTTGTGTGTAGGGCCGTTGACAGACTGGGTCAGATTAAATGAGTCCAAGAGTTGTAAAAAGTTGCTAACCAAAGGTTTAGAGGGGCAACACATATGGATATTGAAGTCACCAAGGATTAGAAGCCTATCAGTGGTTGGTAATGTCACAGATAGAAAATCCGAAAATTCCTTAATGAAGTCTTTGTTAAGGTGAGGAGGCCTATAAACTAGAGCACAGAGTACAGGAGAGCACAGATCCAGCATAAACAGTTGCAGTTCAAAACTGGTGTAGACACTTCTGGGTAGCATTCTACATTTAAAGTTATCTCTGAAGACTGTTGCCAGGCCGCCTCCACGACGGCAGGTCCTAGGTGTGTTGAGGAAGTTACAGTTTTCAGGAGTCAGTTCCACAAAAGCAGCTAGATCATCAGAAGGTAGCCAAGTTTCAGTAATAAAGAGAAAGTCCAAGCCATGAGAGATAAACAAGTCACGGTATATGAAAGTCTTGTTCACCACGGACCTTGCATTGATTAATGCCAATTTAAGTGGTGAAGAGTCCGAGACTGAATGTGTGACAGCACCAGAGGGTACAAATTCCAGATGCTGAAAGTTGGTGGTGTTGGCACCTCCTTTTTTCTTGTTCAGTCTAGTTGGGTTATGTCGGAAAGCTGACCAAATAGATGGTATTTGGTGAGAAAGTCCGTTTCCCACAGGATGATTATACACATGCAGATTATGACGGCAGCCCCGGTGAATATAGCGTGGACAGCGAGCTATCCCCAAAGCAACACAGCGCGCATAAGTTTGGGGAGGCAGCCGAGTCCTTGTGTTAAGATGTAACAGTTCCAGTTTTGAATAGTGCATTCCGTCATTAGCACAAAGGTCCGAGCCTTTAATATGGCTATAAGAAACACCGCATAGTCCAATGGTAAAACCAAGCAACAGTAGGCGTATCCATCGTATGGTTAAAAGGGGAATCATAGTTTCTCCATTTGTTCACACAGCCAAGTTAAAACCACGTTAGCCAGCATGCCACAGCCACGGATTACAGCCCAGTGCCGGAAAAGTAACTATGATTACCTACCTGGCACTGTGCACAACGCCGGCAGCTTGAGAAGACGGATACTTGATGCGATGACAGGCCGAACGGTAGTACGTGCGGGGGGCAGCGAGGGCTCGCGTTAGGCTGGTGAAACAGGTCCCCAGGAGAGTCGATCACAGAAGAAAAAACAGAAACGATAAAATCCAGGTTTCCAGGGTCAAAAATAAAAGCCGTGCTCGGAGGCTAAGACTGTAAAAAATTTAAATAGTTTAGTGAAATATTAAAACAGAGCTACGCACGAAAAACACACACATGGAGAGCAGCGGCAGAAAGACACGCCAGCGTACGCTCACCCGGAAAAAACATCAAGAAGAGAAGAAATCCTGTCTCAAAATGCCGACTACACACTCTAGAGATGGTTGTAACTGTGAAGCCGTCCCTTCTGATTTTTATCAGCCATTGTGCGCGCAATTCAGAATCTTTGGGAAAGAAGTGGAAGCTTAACACCTTGTTAAATCTCCCCCCAGCAGTACACAGCGGGACACAGCAATGGTGACCGGTCCCACCTTCTGCTCTTTGTAATTTAAAGCGATCTTTCCATTTTCGAGTTTTGAACATCATTTTGGCGTCCATCTCCGCAATAGCGATTGACGGCAAAATAAAGCTACCGGAAATGTACAACCCCACATCTGGTCTCAAACCAGGAAGTTAGCATTTTCTCGTGCACAGGGTCAATACTTCTAACATCACACAAAGTAAAGGTCTCTATCACACTGCTCATGAAATGCAGATTTGTCCATCTCCTATTTTGGGCGTCTAGTGGAGGTCTGAAGATTTCCCTCTGAGGAAGCTGCTGGTGAAGATTGCGAGTTCTGCTTGATCCCTGCGGTGACCTTCAGTTCCTGATGTTTCTGAAATGACACATCAGGAGTCTTCCTCCGTGGGTCAACAGAAGCTGTGATAAATGAAAGGGAGGACATTTCTCAAACCTCTGGACCCAGGAAACCCAGCTTGGTCCTCGTGGTCACCTTCACTTGTTGTTCCGCAGGGTGAATGTAGCTGTTGATAATAATGTGGACTTTGGACCCTGTTATTAAATGAAAAGAACAAATTACACTTCTATGAAACCTTTTGTCAGCGTGCTTTATTTCATTTAAACTTTCCATGTTACCAGGCTGTAGAGCGCTCTGTGTGAACTGAATCTAAAACTGTTTAAATCCATATAATTCAGATATTAACAGTAACTCTGGGTCTCTGTGGAGTCTGCTGCTGATGTCATCTCTGTCTAAAACAGGATAAGAAAAAATGAGACCTGTGGAATCATTGAAGCATAAAGACTACGGGAGTAACAGGTGTGCAGCATCGCTAGCTAGCAGCAACCCTCTAATACAGTGTGGCTAATCTAGCTAATGATCGCTTACAGTTAGAATGACAGAGATGACATTTTGTATAAAAACTGGTAAAACTGTTTAACAGGTTGTTGATCCTGTCGTGTTCTTTGTGTGTTTGGCAGCCATCATGAAGCTGTACGTGTCCATCACTGCTGTCAGTGTGAGAGCAAACTTAAAAAACTTTAAAACAAGCCGCCGAGTATGCGGCCTGCGAGACGTGGCGACAGCAGCATGTCACCACAGGAGAGCTTTTCCATTTTGGATCGGGGCAACAGAAACCTGGGAGGCTGCCTCGAAAGGCTCCCAACCTCAAAGGTAATCAACACACACCAGCCACACGGTACCACACACAAGCATGCACACACTAAAAAGTGGAGATCCAACGATCACCAGTTTCACATCTGCAGCTGATTTATAGTTAAGCTGGTCTGTAGAGTTCACATAGAGCCGGTGTGGGTGAGGGGACTCGCCCAGCTCTAATGACCAAAGTCGTCATTAGACATTCGTCATTTAACATATTGATCAGGATTATACTTTGATTATAAATTTGATTAAAAATAAAGTTGATTTACTACTAGCTGACATGGACAAAGCTCTTTTTACAGTGATACCAAAAACCTAACACATAAGGCTGGATGTTAATTTTACCCCCTCAAAGATGTGCTGACAGGGGAAAGCCAGTAACTTCAACCTCTCTTCAGAGTGAAATTGTTTTTTTTGTTGTTTTATTGAGCTGAGATCAGATTTGTGATGATCACTCTGATAACTTGACATTGTTGCCCTTAAAAAATTTTGCTACAGTTTCTGTACAACTGTGTGTTTAAACTTCAAGTTCGTCTCTTGAAGGTCTTCAGCTGCTCATGTTGCAGATCCACTGTGAGCTGAAATTCCAATGAAGCTGTTAGAAAAATCAAAGTGATGTTTCAGATTAGTCAATGAGCTCATTAGTTAATAACTGTGTAAGATGGTGTTATGGTCCCCTGATCCTCTGCTGCCTACCCACCATCTATCTTTCCTCCCTCTGCTTTCTATCTTTGTCTCTCTGTGAGTGTGGCATTTGTGGTGTGTGTGATGTTTGGCAGTTCTGCTGGTTCCTGCTCCTCCTCGGCTGGAGCACCTGCAGTAACTGATAATCAGTCCAGCACATCAGTTTGGAAGAATTTGACTCCATTTTTGACACAGAGCAGCTTTAATTCTGACATGTTGGATTTTCTCACATGAACTGCTCGCTTCCAGCTCTTTCACACCATCTTTGTTGGACTCTGTTGGACTCGGTTGTTGCAAAGCTCTATTTTTAACAGCAGGCATGGACACTTTGTGTTCCTACGAGGCTGCTGGAGCTGATTGAGGCCACTCAGTACAACACTGATGATTCCAGCAGACATGCCACAGCACATTTCAGAAGCATCCTTGAAGCATCTCTTTGCTCTGCACCACTAAAAATAACTCTGGATCTATTTTTTACAGAAGCTCCATCAAGCTGCAGAAAACAGAGGAAAATGTGCAAAACAGAAGAAACAGCAAAGGAAATCCTGTCAGTGTTGAAAATAGAAGAGCCTGTGCAGACCAACATGTTTCTCTTCTAAAATACACCAGGTGTGGTTTGAAGGACGCAACAAAACCACATCAGAAAGACATCAGAGACTCATCACATCACTCGCTGGATTCACTGGATTATTTTTCTCTCAACATTATTTGGAACAAAGAAAACAAACTTGACTGGTTTGTGTCATTGTGGTGCTGCATGGCCCACTTTCTCCTGAGATTCAGTTCACAGACACATGTTCTGATAGTTTTCTTCACAATTTGCTGCTATAATTCAAAATTGATTGTGTGATTAATGATGGTGAGCCAGATGGACCAAACCATGATACTATCAGCAGATGTTTCATTGTAGTGGTGGCATCATTGATGGGATAAATGGACTGGTGCTTATATAGTGATTTTCTATTTTCATGTGGACTAAAGTAGTGGACTGACCAACAGACTGACATTAACATCAGAGCCGTGCTGCTAGTGTGGCTAAAAGAAAAGAGAAGAAGAGACAGTCATGTTGATATGAACATTAGAGAAACACATCATGGAGCTGAAATATGATCCTGCTTCCTCATTTGGACTCATTCACCTCAGCTGACACGTTCAACAGCAGACAGGTTTTTGTAGCAGTCTTTCTCACTGTGGGAGGAACAGGAGTCTACCCCATCTTTGGCTCTGGAACTAAACTGTCTGTAACAGGTAAGAACAAACATTTATTTTCCTTCAGTTGTTTTATTGTAGAAGCTGAAAATGTGTTTAAAGTCAGTTTCTGCTGCTTCAGGCTTTACATGTTAGTTTTTCATCATTAGTAGAGAATTCATCTGCAGCCATTGTTACAGAAGAAAAGCTCAATAATCTCTGAAAACATGTTGAAATCTCACTGAACAACTAAAGTTATTCTTTATTTCTGCAAATATTAGTGATGTTACAAATATTTAGGATTTGATCCTCTCAGTGATTCTGCTGGTTTTTAACACAAGATCATATTTGATGTTAAAATTAAATTAATATAGATAACAACAAATATGGTTTCAGTAAATATTTGCTTTATGTTGAGGAACAAATATTCTTTAATAGTCAAACATTCATGTAGCTGCTTCAAAAAGGTAAATAAAAGTATAAAAACAGATACTGGTTAGAAATATCAGAAATGATATGACAGATAAATTTAGGATGAATTTCACATCGTTAAACTCTGATATTTATTTCTGAGATGAAGTCGTGTGTGTGGATTTGTACGTGACAATAAAAAGTTAATAATACTTTAATTTTACAAAATACTTTAACATACAAATTTTTATTAAATATACATTGTCAAATAATTTGTATTTTATGACTAAAAATATCATGAACTATATCTCATATTATTGAAAACGTTTTATTCAACATTTCAGTTTTAGTGTTTTAAAATAGTTGCTACAGTTTTTTATTTGAATAAAAACATAAATTAAAATAATCACTGCATTACTTTTCCAATTTTTACACAAAAACATTTAAGAATAAATTAGTCTGAAAGACAAATATGGTCTTTATGGTAAAATATATCAAAGACAAGAA
The DNA here is from genome assembly GCF_963576455.1 of Neolamprologus multifasciatus. Lineage (NCBI taxonomy): Eukaryota > Metazoa > Chordata > Actinopteri > Cichliformes > Cichlidae > Neolamprologus > Neolamprologus multifasciatus. The sequence continues at coordinate 2,021,258 of NC_140456.1, forward strand.
GAATGGAAATTTTATCTGCTGAACTGAATTTTGTGAAATGATATTTAATTTTATTAATAGTACAAAACAATATGAAAAAAGATGAATTTATTTTTGGGCAGAAGAGGATCTCTGTTAGAACTCGTGTCTAAGGACTAATAAGAAAAATATATTTTCACTTGTATAAAGACAAATATTTTAAAATTGGACTGAACTAAATTTCTATAAAACAATAACAAACAAACACATGACGAATTAAACTGAATTTAATTTGACTTTTAAAATCATGCTGAGTGTTCCTCATGTGAGCCATGATGACATGAGGTGATGACTGTGTTTGATATGAAGCTGAATCCAGTGTATGTAGTGAACTTTGTGCTGTATTGATGAGTAGTTTAGTGATCAGAGTCCATGTAGTTTCCAGGATCAGACTGAATGCAGTGCAGTGCTGGAAGCTGCTGCTGACTGTGTGAATGTGTGTCTGTGCTGCTTGTTGCTGCTGTCAAACTTCAGATGAGCAGGTAGTGAAGCCCGTGGTGAGCGTGTACCCAGCAGCATCCAGAGCCCACCTGGAGGGGAACAGCTCCCTGCTGTGTGTGGCCTCAGCCATGTTTCCTCCTCTGGTCCAGTTCTCCTGGAAAAGACAGAAGAAGAACGGCGGAGAAGCGGAGGAGCTGCCCCCTGCTGAGGGAGAGCAGCTGGAGCTCAGAGAGTCGGGACACAGCGCCTCCATCTTACTGATCCAGGAGCAGGACACCAACACATATAAATACAGCTGCTGGGTGAAGCACGAGGGGGGCACAGTGGAGGCCCAAACACAACAAGGTAATGAAGGCTTGGTGACTGTGTTGAGCAGTGATTCAGCTTCATGTGGAGATGCTGTCAAAGAGAGCAGAGCAGCAGAGGACTGACATTTCTCACTGCAGCTCCAAACATTTGACTCCTTTTCTGTTTCAGAGCTTCCAGCTCCAGCAGCCTCCTGTCCTCCAGAGAGAGAGCCAGCAGACCTGCCAGCTCTGCAGCCAGCTGACTGTAAGATCACCTGCTGCCTCTCTGCATGGACAGCTCCAATGTCCAATGAGGGAGCTGGAACAAGTTTAGGGTCTTAAAGTTGCACTAATTGATCAAATCTTCATCCAACAAGCTCTGATAAAGCCACTGTACACTAGCTGCTCAGCACCAAACAGCAGACAGACCATAATATGTCAGAGATCAGTTTGTTAGCTGCTTGTGGAGTTCTTCTGCCCCCAAGTGGACACAAACACTACATCAATTCATCCACTTGAAGAAGAAGCTGTGACTGTTTCTATTTGGACTTTTTCTCCTTGATCTGAGAGGAATAACCCGACTGTCTGTCTGTCTCTTTGTGTCTGTCTGTCCTTCAGTGTCCTTCCAGTCTCAGTGCAGGGTGAAGCTGCTCTGCCTGCTGTACACAGTGCTGATAGTGAAGAGTCTGGTGTACTGCTGTGGACTCTCTCTGCTGATGATGCTCACAAACAAGGGAGCGTCCACCAACTGCACACATGCTGACTGACTGTTTCCTGCTCGCCTTTTCTCACCATCAGATCTCATCAATTCATCTCATTCATCACTTTGATCAGTGTTCACAAATGTTAGTTATGATGTGTTGTGCTTATTTTGCCTTTTTCTTCAACAGTTAGAAGATCATCTGAAATAAATCCATCTTTACATGTATTGTTGCTCTGAGTTAGAATTCTTTTTGTACTTATTGTGACTTTTATTGTAGTAACAAAAATCATCAGGAATATTTTTATCACAAGTTTTCAGTTTGATTTGTTTTTGTTTGATTTTCAAATGTCAAACAGTGTAGTTGTGTTTGTGTGAATAATAAAGATTTCAAGATGAAGAGTTTGATTCGACTTTCATTGTGTGATGAACAACAAGCCGTGTGAGTGAAGCACAAACTGACTGTATCCAAACTTCCTGCAGCAGACGGGCTGTGTGGCTTTCTGCTCTGCAGCCTCCACACCGTTAGCTGTGGCTTTTCACTTTAATAACACAATGACAGTTACAAGCATGAACTCTGCTTCAAGAATGATTCCAGGAAGCATCTGTGTTCTTCACCTGTGAGAGAAACAGCTCAAATCCTCAACTCAGAGCTGACAAATGAACTTTCATGGACTCAAAGGAGAGACCATGAAGCCCCTGCAGTCTGCTCAGCTCCCATTTTATTAGCTGAGCTGAGTTTTTCATTCTGGATATCACACACGTAAGAACAGATCAAGTCTGAACAGCAAATGTTGGAGAATCATTTTGAAGTGTTGCTAAATGTCCTTATTATTACAAAAACTACTGAATGATTCAGAAAATCGTTTCCAACAAGCAGAAATATGCAAACAAAGTAGAAACAAGGCAACATGAGTCATTCAGATGCAGATAACATATTGTCCTTATTTTGAAGAACACAGTCATGAAATCTTTCTGTGTGTCATTCATTGAGTTGAAGTGCCTAATAGAAGAGGAAAAGCAGAAATAATCAATGATAGCTGAGACATTGAGAACATGGCTGTATGCCTGCTATCATAACAGGAAACAAAGCACACAAACAGCAAACAGACAATAATGTGCTCGCAGGTTGTTGTGTCATTTTTGACATTTAATGAAGTCACAAAAATGTGTGCGACTCATTAAAGGAGTCTGTACGTGTCAGTCAGTGCTCTGTATTCATGTGTTCACCTCATTAAAGTCACTGAGACACTTTTCTCCTCCAAACTTACAGCACAGCTTCATATTTCACTGACTGATTCTTTGATTACATCCATTAAGGGTCACACAGTGAAATTAGTGCAAACTTACAAATGTGTTGCAACAATTTTGGCCTCCAAACTGAACTTTGAGACAAAGAGTGAAGCTGTGAGCAAAAAGAGGCTCCAGTGTGTGTCATGGTGGAGGAAACTGTTGTATTCCCACATTAAAAACATGCTGATCTTATTGGATTTTTCCCTCAAAGTCTTTTTCCTCCTTTTTCTCTTCATCCAAATGTTCTAGCAGGCTGACTGTGAGTCCCTGTTTAAGCTGTACAGCAGAAAGTAACAGCAGTCAGCGGCCTCCACTTGACTTCATGACTTCAACCCCTCGCACAGTCACTTTCACTTTCTTCCTTCTGTCTTTTAGTCCTAAAATGTAGAACAACACCAGATCAAAAGATTTGTGTCCTTCACTCACATCTTCAAATGAGACCTTCCATATCAGAGATGATACAAAGGCAACATTTGTCTTATTTCTCTTTCATGAATCAAAAAGTACTTTTGTACTGTTGTGTAAATGTGTGTGTAAAGGTGGATGACTGCCTACTGCAAATGAAATCTAACCATGGCTACAAATAAATGAAGCTGACGTGAAACACAGCCCTGTTTTTATTACTGTTTATAGATATTAGAATTGATGATCATCATTTGAATGATTCTTAAAAAGGCTTTAATGAATCCTTCAGTCTGAAACCAACTTGGAACAAAACACATTAGAAGATGTGGGAAAGAAGCACAGTGTGCACATATTTTAAACACACAACAGAACCACATGTGTTTGTTTCAAAGAAGATTTTTACTCTAAATGTTCTTATATATGATTTTGTTTTTTTAACTACTTTGTGTGCAATTTATGAACTTTTAAAATATTGAACCATATTATTATTTTTATTTTTCTATTTATTTATAGTTTAGTTATATTTAGTTTGTATATTTAGTGTTTTCATCACAGCTGTTAAACAACAGATAACAGTGTGTGTTACTAAATTCACAGCAACATGAATGTTTCTGAGTGTTTGTGCATCATGTGACCCAGATTTTTGGATCTGCTGTCAGATTGAAATGAAGACGATGAAACCACAGCAGCTTCAGCTGAGCTGTCAATCAGCAGCAGCAGTCTTATCTGTGGGCCGCAGGGGCTGATGGGAGCTTTGAGGACCTGTTAGAAACCACGTGGCCCTCGTCTGATCTCGCAGCTCGTCCTTGTTTGGCCTCAGCTGCATCAGAGCGCCACTTCTCCCCAGGTTCACCAGAGGAAACACCACTGCACAAAATGCTTTTCCTCCCAGCTGCTGCTCTGTGCTGTCTGTGTTCAGGTGAGTGTTTCCAGCCAATCAGGAGCCAACAAAGTCAACCTGTAACAAACACTGTCACACTAACCTTCATCTATCTGTCTGTGTCTCTACAGCACTGGTTACCATGGCAGCACAGCTGATTCAGGAGGATTTAACATTGACCAGGAGAGTTGGAGAAAGTGTCTCCTTCAGCTGTGGAGGGATTAATAAGTGTGATAATGATTATATAGTCTGGTACCAGAAGAAAGAAAAAGAAACATTCAAAGCTATTCTTGATATTGATAAAACAAATGATGGCATAGATAAAAGTTACAATCATCCACAAAAAGATGATTTCTCAGCTGTGAATAAACAGAACGGCTGTGAGTTGAAGATAAAGAAAGTTAAACTCGATCATTCAGCCACCTACTACTGCTCCTGTGTTAAGCTTGATCCCCACAGTGAGAAATGATCCCTGCAGCCTGAACAAAAACCAACAGATGAACAGATGTCAAACAGTGTCTGTGACAGGAAGAGAGCAGTAAACCACAGCCCAGCTTCACATGTTTCACCTCCATCTCAGAGTCACAAACATACTGAGCTCAGGGACGATTTTTATTTACTGCTGTCAGAAATTCAATTCTATTTATTTCTGTTTGAACAGATTTTTCATCCTGTTTTAAGACAGAAACAAGAGGAACAGATGACATCAAACTTCCAAATGGAAACAAATGTATCCTCAGTCCCACAAAAACATTTATTCAAAGTGAAAGAAAAACAGATTGTGTCAAACTGAATCAAAGTCCATCCCTCATTCACAGTGTTAATGTTCTCTTCATGAAAACTCTTCCAGCAGCACTTGTTGTTTAACACCTTTCAGTACATTTAACCAGACACTTGGACTGATGTCAGCTCAGGATTTTGTCCTTCTAGCAGCGGCTCATTAGGACGCTGATGTTGTTGGACAGATTTCCATCAGTTTCCTGTGGATGTTTATAGAGGATGAATCAGTCACGGTGCCTCATCTTTCTGTCACCGTCTTTTCTCTCTGATCTAAATGAACAGATTTTGTATCTGAATATGTCAAATCTGGAATAAAAGGACAAGATTTCTGCTTTCTGTTTGTGTTTCTGACCAATTACATGCAGCTTTGGTTGCATGCAGGTAAACAGTTTGTGAGGAGAGCAAAAGATTCCATCTGCTGAAAATGCATCACATCATCAAATATAATCCAGACATGACTTTTTATTCAGTCGTTTTTAAATTCTCTGTTTTCATAAACAATGAGCAATAACAAGAAATTGAAGTCTTTGTCCAGATATCTGCTGGATAAACCAGAAGCCAAGAAGAATTGCTTGTTGTATCCTGAAGCTAAGTCAGCAGACTAATCAATGGGTCCCGGGTTGTCCAAACCCAGCAGGTCATGGCCGCCCTGACCTGGTTGTGCCAGATGTTTGTTTGAAATAGAAGACAATAAATACGATTCTAGTTTATCAAAATCATTTTCAGTGGGCACTGGATTAAAATTCAATGACAAAAAGACTGAGGTGATGGTTTTTGGTAGCCCCACTGAGATCCCCAATGAATATTTAGATACCTTGGCCCAGCACAATAAGCCAACTGTCACAAACCTGGGAGTCAAAGTGGACTCAGATTAAGGCAGTCATAAAGTCAGGCTTCTCTCAGCTCAGGCAGCTGGTTGAAATAAAGCAATTCTTTCACAGCAGCTCTTTGAGACAGTTATTAACACCTTTGTTAGCATTAGCTGGATTACTGTAATGCACTTTATATAGGGGCCAGTGCTTCATACATTCCTCATCCACAGAGGCCGTGAAATGCTGCGACTCGTCTTTTAACTGGCACTCCAAAGTTTGAGCACATTTCCACTATTTCAGCTTGACTTCACTGGCTGCCCATTCATTTTAGAATTCATTTTAAAATGATTTAGTTTGCTTTTAAAGCCTTCCATGTTGTGGTTTAGTTTGGGGATAGAAGCTCCTCTTGAGCCCCTCTATCCTTGCGCAGATGGTGCAGAACCTGCCTGATTCCACAAGTACAGATTGTTGCAGGGATGGGACAGGTCCTTCAATATCTGGGCTTCTCTAGTCCAGCATCTCCTGGTGTAGATATTCTGAAAGGAGGGGAGAGCAGTCCTGCAGCAGCGTTCTGCCGTACTTCTTCTTAACATCCATGACTCACTGCTGATGCTCCTCAGCATTAGCGAGTGATTTGGAGGACTCCCGCTGCCTCTGGCACCGGTACTGGAGGAACTGCATCGCTGTGATCCACCCTGGAATCCTTCTAAACGGAAGCACCGGGGACGTGGACATGTACGTGGCACACGCTCTGGGAAGCTGCCCTCAAACAGCCCTGCCTTCTTCCTGTTTACCCGACGTCATCACACCATGCACACCTGATGCAGTTTTATTGGTTGCCATGCTGACAGGATACGATGGGAGGTGGAGAAATTACACAACTTGCAATTACTGCATATCCAACCTGCTACCATGGATGGACAGAGAGTTAAATTAGCTCTTTTAAATGCAAGATCTGTATCAAATAAAAGTGTTGACTCAAAGGACCATGCCAGTTTCTACAGTCAATATTCCCCAGCAAGGCGACATTGATCAGTGGCCTCATCTTAAACCTGTTAAACTTCACAACATTGATGCAGAGGTGGAGCTACTGATAGGCACTGATGTTTCCAATGTTTTAGAGCCATGGAAAGTGATAAACAGTGTGGAGGGTGGACCTTATGCTGTAAAAACAAAAGTTGGCTGGGTCATAAATGGTCCCCTGCGCACTGGAAGTAACAGTGGAAATAAAAACAACTGCACTGCTGTAACAGCCAATAGGATTTCTGTTGAGCGTCTTGAAGAAATGTTGATTAAACAGTACAATCATGATTTTGAACTACTTATATTGTTAGTAGTTCAATAAAACTTATTGGAAATCATTATCACATTGATTTGCCTTTCAGGAGAGAAGGTCCACGCTTGCCAAATAATCTCTGTGTCGCGGAGCAGCGTCTCCAGAGTCTCCGACGCAGATTTGAAAAGGCTCATTATAAAGATGAATACACTGAATGTGTAAACATGCTTGAACAAGGATATGCCGAGCTTGTGTCTGCAGAGGAGTTGCAGAAAGATGATGGAAAGGTGTGGTACATCCCTCATCACGAAGTGTATCATCCCACAAAGGGCAAGTTAAGAGTTGTATTTGACTGTGGAACAACTTATAAAGGAGCATCATTGAACAGCCAGCTTCTACAGAGACCTGATCTCACAAGCTCGCTGGTTGGAGTTCTGATCAGATTTAGACAAGAGGTTGTTGCATTAATGGCAGACATTAATTCCATGTTTCACCAAGTTCACGTCTCAGAAAAACACGTCAACTTTCTCAGTTTCCTGTGGTGGCAACATGGCGACACTACAAGGTCTGCACAGGAATACCGGATGAAGGTGCATTTGTTTGGAGCAGTATCTTCGCCAAGCTGTGCAAATTATGCTCTACAGAGAACTGCAGATGACAATGCACAACAGTTTCCAGCTGAAGTGGTTGATACAGTCAAAAGAAACTTTTATGTGGATGATTGTTTGAAATCTGTTGCTTCAGAAGAGGAGGCAGTGCACATGGTGAAGAGGCTGACAGATATCTGCGCTAAAGGAGGATTTAAGCTTTCAAAATGGATCAGCAACAGTCGCACAGTGTGTGGTCGCAAATTTTGAAGCCATCCTGATAACCTTCTCCCACCAACGATGTGGAGATCCAACCTCTTTAGATCCAATTAAAATCAAGACACTCAAAAAGATGCTCTGGAAAAGAGTAGAATTCTTGGAACAGAGTTTAATACACTGAATCATATGAACAGCAGGAAAAATACATACAGACATTTAGCAAGAAAATTACAAAGCAGAAAGCAAGCAAAGCAAAACCCCGGGGTGTACAGCCTTAAGCTCAGACAGCAGAGCAACACAGAGACGGACAGGAAGCAGCAGCAGGAGGAAAAGAAGTGCTGGGGGTGTCCTCTGGTCCCCTAATATACAGGGACCAGTAGCCCCACCCCCTGCTGCTGGGTAACTTTCCCACGCGCCCAAACACAGCTGCAGGGGTCAGGTAGCGGCCAAGGTCTTGGCCAAAGGCCAGTCAGGACTCTGACTACCCCTTGCTCTGGCTCATCACAATAGGTCATGACACGGTCAAACATCACACATTAATCCTACTTATTAAATCTTATACAGCAAGTGGCACAATCTTATAACATATAATCTTATAACTACATAGGTTACATGATTTCTCATATATAAAAACACTTCAGTGTGGGTTCAAAGTGTGTGTGTGTGTGTGTGTGTGTGTGTGTGTGTGTGTGTGTGTTTATATAGTATGATATTTTATTGTGATGTGTTCAGGATCTCTGCTACAATGTTACTGTTACAAAGTTACTGTTACAATGTTACTGTTTTGGTTGTGCTACATGAAAGATGTTGAGTGTGTGTGCAGGAGAACTCTCAACAGCATTAACTGCCCTGTTACTGTACCACCCTAATAAACCACGGTGAAGCAAAATGTCTTGAGCTTAAGACGCTACATGAAAGTTACAGTGAAAATTAGAGTATATATGTTCAGTGTAGATAGATATATAGTGTATATAGTTACATAGTTATACATATCACACAAAAATCCACCACAAGTGCTCATGTCCATCCCAGAGGAAAGAAGAGCAAAGGAAATTAAGGATCTGGATTTGGACGCAGATCAGCTTCCAGTTGAGAGAGCACTGGGTTTACAGTGGTGCATAGAAACAGACAATTCCAGTTCAGAACCTCCCTGCAGGACCGTCCAACAACCAGAAGGGCCATTTTGTTTGTGGTCAGTTCACTGTATGATCCTTTGGGAATCTTGTCTCCCTTCAGTATGCCAGCTAAAATTTGAAGTGGGATGAAGTTATTCCCCACTCACTTTCCCAGCGGTGGCGTGATTGGCTGGAGGATCTCCAGCTGATTTCAAAGTTCAAAGTGGAACGTTGCTTTAAACCAAGTTGCTTTGGAAGACCAGATAAGGCACAACTTCATCATTTTTCTGATGCAAGTCAAGATGGTTATGGAACAGTGTCATATTTAAAGTTGGAAAAGAATAACCTCACGCATGTTGTTTTTATCCTGGGAGAAGCTAGAGTTGTTCCTCTCAAGCAAACTACAATTCCCAGGTTGGAATTGACGGCTGCAGTTCTTGCAGTTCGAGTGAATATGCTTCTGCAAAAAGAGCTGCAGGTAAGGTTGGAAAAATCAGTTTTTTGGACTGATAGTACAACAGTACTGAAATACATCTCCAATGAAACCAGAAGATTTAATACTTTTGTTGCAAACAGAATTGCTGTCAATCGAGAAGCAACAGATGTGAATTAGTGGAGATGCGTTTCTTCCAAGGAGAATCCTGCAGATGATGCATCCAAAGGCATGAGTGCTGAGGATTTCCTCAAATGTAGAAGATGGATAAAGGGGACAGAATTTCTCTATAAGTCAGAAAGGGAATGGCCTAAACTGGATGTGGAGTGTAATTTCTGCAGATGACCCAGAGGTCAAAAGGGACCTGACAATGAATGTCATTGTGAAGGAATTAAAAAATCCTACCAACTATCTTATCCATTACTTCTCGTCTTGGGCAAAACTTAAAATCTCTGTAGCCTGGCTTTTAAAGCTGAAAGAGGCCTTGGTGTTGCTGGTGCAGGTTTGAATAAAATTGATCTGGAATGTCAGATAAGAATGGAAAGATTTAGGACCACTTTGAAGAAAGGAAATCTGACTCCAGAAGATTTAGCAAAGGCAGAACAAGCTATTATTCAATATGCACAACAACAGAAATTTAAAATTGAAATGGCTTTAATCAGCAATGGCCTCAAAGGAGTCTCCAAGGGAAGTTGTCTTTACAAACTTGATCCAGTGTTGGATGCAGGAATCCTCAGAGTGGGTGGCCGATTGAATAAAGCAGCCACGACTATGGAAGTAAAGCATCCTGCAATTTTGACAAAAGATATGCATGTGTCAACACTGATTTTACGCCATATCCATCAAAGGTTGGGACATGCAGGAAGAGCACACATGCTGTCAAAATTAAGACAAAAATACTGGATATTAAATGCAAATTCTGCTGCCAGGAAAACCATCTCTCGTTGTATCACGTGTAGACGCAACAGAGGAAAGTTTGTTGAACAAAAGATGGCAGATCTGCCTGAAGAGAGAGTCCTGCCAGACACAGCTCCATTCACAAATGTTGGAGTGGACTATTTTGGACCTATAAGTGTTAAAAGAGGACGAAGTCTCCTTAAAAGGTATGGAGTTCTTTTTACTTGTTTCACCAGTCGTGCAGTACATCTGGAGATTGCATGTACACTTGATACAGACTCCTGTATAAATGCTGTGCGGAGGTTCATCTGTAGACGAGGCCCAGTTTCGAGCATCAGATCTGTTAATGCTACAAATTTTGTTGGGGCGAATCGAGAGTTGAAAGAAAGTTTGACTAAGCTGGACCATGCTAAAATTCAAAAGGCTTTTGTTCAGGATGGCATGAAATGGAACTTTAACATCCCAGCAGCTTCTCACCAAGGTGTGTGGGAGCACCTCATTCGTTCAATAAAGAGTATTTTAGCCTCAGTTCTCAAAGAGCAAGTTTTGGATGATGAAGGACTCCAAACAGTCTTCTGTGAGGTTGAAGCTATATTGAACGACAGACCCATTACTAGAGTTTCAGATGACTCAAATGATCTTGAAGCACTGACACCCAATCACTTGTTGTTGCTGAAAAATAAACCAGTTTTACCACCAGGACTGTTTGATCCAAGTGATCTGCATGTCAGGAAAAGGTGGAAACAGGTACAGTACATGGCAGAGTTGTTCTGGAAGAGATGGCTTTCTGAGTACCTACCTCTGATGCAAGAAAGACAAAAATGGATGAGGACTAAAAGATGTCTTATACCTGGAGATGTTGTTTTAATTGCAGACGCTGCAGCTCCAAGAGGATCGTGGATGATGGCGAAAGTCTTAAGTGTAAACCAGGGTGCAAAAGGCTTGGTGCGTTCTGTGAGACTACAAACAAAGACCAGTGTTTAGGAAAGGCCAGTGACAAAACTTATTTTGCTACTGGAAGCCTCATCGTGAAGAAGATCATTAACAAAGATTAAGGACCTGCTTAAGGGAATAGCTCCTCTTTTTGGGACTTTAAAGTAATTGTGATTGTATGCATAATTAGGGGCCGGAGTGTTGGAGCTATTTGTTCTTATTTTTTATTTATTTTTTGAAATGAGTTAAAGTTTGTTGTTAGTTTACTTATATTTTGGGATTTATTTACAAGTTTATTTGTCGGTTAATATTTTGTTTCAATGTTTGTTTGATGTTACTTTGTTAAATTCGTCAGTAAGAGCTGTAGGGCTATTTTCTTTCTATAAATAAAGAGACTGGTATAGGACCAGCATGTACTGGGGTGGGCCTATGGTTTTTTACCAGAGCAGGAGAAGCAGCAGGAAGTAACAAAAAAATGGATCTTGTTATTGCCAAACTGGATAAATAAACCATAAAAACGCAACTTTCAAGTTTGGACAGTGGACTTCTTTTGCCTGCGTACGAAATATTATCTCAGTGCAGCAGTGGCTTGTGGACTTTTAATTGTGGGATGTTTGGTTTGTCAAACAAAAGGAATTGCCACTACAAAAAGATCTGGACTTTTTCGGTACTTATAAGCTGAACGTCATGTTCCTAACTGAGACATGGCTGCGCGGTGGTGAAGTGGCAGTTTTGCTGGAACTTTGCCCCAGATGCCAGTTTCTTCAGCTCTTCTAAAATACAAAAGGTGTGGTTTGAAGGACGCAACAAAACCACATCAGAAAGACATCAGAGACTCATCACATCACTCGCTGGATTCACTGGATTATTTTTCTCTCAACATTATTTGGAACAAAGAAAACAAACTTGACTGGTTTGTGTCATTGTGGTGCTGCATGGCCCACTTTCTCCTGAGATTCAGTTCACAGACACATGTTCTGATAGTTTTCTTCAGAATTTGCTGCTATAATTCAAAATTGATTGTGTGATTAATGATGGTGAGCCAGATGGACCAAACCATGATACTATCAGCAGATGTTTCATTGTAGTGGTGGCATCATTGATGGGATAAATGGACTGGTGCTTATATAGTGATTTTCTATTTTCATGTGGACTAAAGTAGTGGACTGACCAACAGACTGACATTAACATCAGAGCCGTGCTGCTAGTGTGGCTAAAAGAAAAGAGAAGAAGAGACAGTCATGTTGATATGAACATTAGAGAAACACATCATGGAGCTGAAATATGATCCTGCTTCCTCATTTGGACTCATTCACCTCAGCTGACACGTTCAACAGCAGACAGGTTTTTGTAGCAGTCTTTCTCACTGTGGGAGGAACAGCATGGGGCTATGACATCTTTGGCTCTGGAACCAAACTGTCTGTAACAGGTAAGAACAAACATTTATTTTCCTTCAGTTGTTTTATTGTAGAAGCTGAAAATGTGTTTAAAGTCAGTTTCTGCTGCTTCAGGCTTTACATGTTAGTTTTTCATCATTAGTAGAGAATTCATCTGCAGCCATTGTTACAGAAGAAAAGCTCAATAATCTCTGAAAACATGTTGAAATCTCACTGAACAACTAAAGTTCTTCTTTATTTCTGCAAATATTAGTGATGTTACAAATATTTAGGATTTGATCCTCTCAGTGATTCTGCTGGTTTTTAACACAAGATCATATTTGATGTTAAAATAATACAGTAGTACATTTGTAAATATAAATGAAAATGTAAACATGTTTTTAATATTCAAAGATAGATTCTATTGGTGATTTTTTTTTAAATATATTAATATATAAATTGACATGGATACTGATTAGGGACACAAAGTGTTTAAACAGTGAAGAAAAAATATAAATAATAAATAATATAGATCAAACAATAAAATATGAAATTGTTAAAGTCATGTTTGTGTTTCTTGCTTGTTTGATTTGTCAGTCTAAATTAGAAATGAAGAAAAAATTCAGCAATGGTCATATTTCAGTAAATATTTCTTCAGAAAAATAATTTTCATGACGTTTCAGATTCTTTAGATTTTATATTATAAATAATGATGAATTAATTTATACTTTTGAAAAAAGGTATTTAATTCTCATTCAAATTGCAGCTTAATTACATTTAATTTGTGCATTAATTCAAACATACACCGTATATAATCAAAACAAAATAAAAACACAATAATCAAACTAAATAATAGATGTAGTGCCCTTCAAATTATTCCAATAACATTTTTAAGGATTGTGAAGTCTGTGAAAGAAGTATAGTATTGATTAAAACATGAATAAAACACCTGTTTAAAAACGGATACAAAAGTGGAAATTTCATTGCTGGAATTAAATCATGTTGAATTATTAATATCTCTGGTAAAACTTGTGTTTAAGATGGAAAATATAATTTAGATAGTTTGAAGACAAATCTATATATGCGTACATTTGTGATAAATAATATATTAAAATATCAGCAAACAAATATTTTATTTCATGATGTAAAGACACACTGAGTGTTCGTCATGTGAGCCATGATGACATGAGGTGATGACTGTGTTTGATATGAAGCTGAATCCAGTGTATGTAGTGAACTTTGTGCTGTATTGATGAGTAGTTTAGTGATCAGAGTCCATGTAGTTTCCAGGATCAGACTGAATGCAGTGCAGTGCTGGAAGCTGCTGCTGACTGTGTGAATGTGTGTCTGTGCTGCTTGTTGCTGCTGTCAAACTTCAGATGAGCAGGTAGTGAAGCCCGTGGTGAGCGTGTACCCAGCAGCATCCAGAGCCCACCTGGAGGGGAACAGCTCCCTGCTGTGTGTGGCCTCAGCCATGTTTCCTCCTCTGGTCCAGTTCTCCTGGAAAAGACAGAAGAAGAACGGCGGAGAAGCGGAGGAGCTGCCCCCTGCTGAGGGAGAGCAGCTGGAGCTCAGAGAGTCGGGACACAGCGCCTCCATCTTACTGATCCAGGAGCAGGACACCAACACATATAAATACAGCTGCTGGGTGAAGCACGAGGGGGGCACAGTGGAGGCCCAAACACAACAAGGTAATGAAGGCTTGGTGACTGTGTTGAGCAGTGATTCAGCTTCATGTGGAGATGCTGTCAAAGAGAGCAGAGCAGCAGAGGACTGACATTTCTCACTGCAGCTCCAAACATTTGACTCCTTTTCTGTTTCAGAGCTTCCAGCTCCAGCAGCCTCCTGTCCTCCAGAGAGAGAGCCAGCAGACCTGCCAGCTCTGCAGCCAGCTGACTGTAAGATCACCTGCTGCCTCTCTGCATGGACAGCTCCAATGTCCAATGAGGGAGCTGGAACAAGTTTAGGGTCTTAAAGTTGCACTAATTGATCAAATCTTCATCCAACAAGCTCTGATAAAGCCACTGTACACTAGCTGCTCAGCACCAAACAGCAGACAGACCATAATATGTCAGAGATCAGTTTGTTAGCTGCTTGTGGAGTTCTTCTGCCCCCAAGTGGACACAAACACTACATCAATTCATCCACTTGAAGAAGAAGCTGTGACTGTTTCTATTTGGACTTTTTCTCCTTGATCTGAGAGGAATAACCCGACTGTCTGTCTGTCTCTTTGTGTCTGTCTGTCCTTCAGTGTCCTTCCAGTCTCAGTGCAGGGTGAAGCTGCTCTGCCTGCTGTACACAGTGCTGATAGTGAAGAGTCTGGTGTACTGCTGTGGACTCTCTCTGCTGATGATGCTCACAAACAAGGGAGCGTCCACCAACTGCACACATGCTGACTGACTGTTTCCTGCTCGCCTTTTCTCACCATCAGATCTCATCGATTCATCTCATTCATCACTTTGATCAGTGTTCACAAATGTTAGTTATGATGTGTTGTGCTTATTTTGCCTTTTTCTTCAACAGTTAGAAGATCATCTGAAATAAATCCATCTTTACATGTATTGTTGCTCTGAGTTAGAATTCTTTTTGTACTTATTGTGACTTTTATTGTAGTAACAAAAATCATCAGGAATATTTTTATCACAAGTTTTCAGTTTGATTTGTTTTTGTTTGATTTTCAAATGTCAAACAGTGTAGTTGTGTTTGTGTGAATAATAAAGATTTCAAGATGAAGAGTTTGATTCTACTTTCATTGTGTGATGAACAACAAGCCGTGTGAGTGAAGCACAAACTGACTGTATCCAAACTTCCTGCAGCAGACGGGCTGTGTGGCTTTCTGCTCTGCAGCCTCCACACCGTTAGCTGTGGCTTTTCACTTTAATAACACAATGACAGTTACAAGCATGAACTCTGCTTCAAGAATGATTCCAGGAAGCATCTGTGTTCTTCACCTGTGAGAGAAACAGCTCAAATCCTCAACTCAGAGCTGACAAATGAACTTTCATGGACTCAAAGGAGAGACCATGAAGCCCCTGCAGTCTGCTCAGCTCCCATTTTATTAGCTGAGCTGAGTTTTTCATTCTGGATATCACACACGTAAGAACAGATCAAGTCTGAACAGCAAATGTTGGAGAATCATTTTGAAGTGTTGCTAAATGTCCTTATTATTACAAAAACTACTGAATGATTCAGAAAATCGTTTCCAACAAGCAGAAATATGCAAACAAAGTAGAAACAAGGCAACATGAGTCATTCAGATGCAGATAACATATTGTCCTTATTTTGAAGAACACAGTCATGAAATCTTTCTGTGTGTCATTCATTGAGTTGAAGTGCCTAATAGAAGAGGAAAAGCAGAAATAATCAATGATAGCTGAGACATTGAGAACATGGCTGTATGCCTGCTATCATAACAGGAAACAAAGCACACAAACAGCAAACAGACAATAATGTGCTCGCAGGTTGTTGTGTCATTTTTGACATTTAATGAAGTCCCAAAAATGTGTGCGACTCATTAAAGGAGTCTGTACGTGTCAGTCAGTGCTCTGTATTCATGTGTTCACCTCATTAAAGTCACTGAGACACTTTTCTCCTCCAAACTTACAGCACAGCTTCATATTTCACTGACTGATTCTTTGATTACATCCATTAAGGGTCACACAGTGAAATTAGTGCAAACTTACAAATGTGTTGCAACAATTTTGGCCTCCAAACTGAACTTTGAGACAAACAGTGAAGCTGTGAGCAAAAAGAGGCTCCAGTGTGTGTCATGGTGGAGGAAACTGTTGTATTCCCACATTAAAAACATGCTGATCTTATTGGATTTTTCCCTCAAAGTCTTTTTCCTCCTTTTTCTCTTCATCCAAATGTTCTAGCAGGCTGACTGTGAGTCCCTGTTTAAGCTGTACAGCAGAAAGTAACAGCAGTCAGCGGCCTCCACTTGACTTCATGACTTCAACCCCTCGCACAGTCACTTTCACTTTCTTCCTTCTGTCTTTTAGTCCTAAAATGTAGAACAACACCAGATCAAAAGATTTGTGTCCTTCACTCACATCTTCAAATGAGACCTTCCATATCAGAGATGATACAAAGGCAACATTTGTCTTATTTCTCTTTCATGAATCAAAAAGTACTTTTGTACTGTTGTGTAAATGTGTGTGTAAAGGTGGATGACTGCCTACTGCAAATGAAATCTAACCATGGCTACAAATAAATGAAGCTGACGTGAAACACAGCCCTGTTTTTATTACTGTTTATAGATATTAGAATTGATGATCATCATTTGAATGATTCTTAAAAAGGCTTTAATGAATCCTTCAGTCTGAAACCAACTTGGAACAAAACACATTAGAAGATGTGGGAAAGAAGCACAGTGTGCACATATTTTAAACACACAACAGAACCACATGTGTTTGTTTCAAAGAAGATTTTTACTCTAAATGTTCTTATATATGATTTTGTTTTTTTAACTACTTTGTGTGCAATTTATGAACTTTTAAAATATTGAACCATATTATTATTTTTATTTTTCTATTTATTTATAGTTTAGTTATATTTAGTTTGTATATTTAGTGTTTTCATCACAGCTGTTAAACCACAGATAACAGTGTGTGTTACTAAATTCACAGCAACATGAATGTTTCTGAGTGTTTGTGCATCATGTGACCCAGATTTTTGGATCTGCTGTCAGATTGAAATGAAGACGATGAAACCACAGCAGCTTCAGCTGAGCTGTCAATCAGCAGCAGCAGTCTTATCTGTGGGCCGCAGGGGCTGATGGGAGCTTTGAGGACCTGTTAGAAACCACGTGGCCCTCGTCTGATCTCGCAGCTCGTCCTTGTTTGGCCTCAGCTGCATCAGAGCGCCACTTCTCCCCAGGTTCACCAGAGGAAACACCACTGCACAAAATGCTTTTCCTCCCAGCTGCTGCTCTGTGCTGTCTGTGTTCAGGTGAGTGTTTCCAGCCAATCAGGAGCCAACAAAGTCAACCTGTAACAAACACTGTCACACTAACCTTCATCTATCTGTCTGTGTCTCTACAGCACTGGTTACCATGGCAGCAGAACAGCTGATTCAGGACGATTTAACATTGACCAGGAGAGTTGGAGAAAGTGTCTCCTTCAGCTGTGGAGGGACTGAACAGTGTTATGACAGTCTGCCCTTTGTATTCTGGCTCCAGAAGAAAGAAAATGAAACATTCAAATTAATTTTTGCTTTTCATAGAGATAACGGTGAAGCTCCACCTGTTTTCAAGAACAGTACTTTCGCAGGTGTAAATAAAGGGAAAGGCTGGGAGTTAGAGATTAAGGATATTAATTTAATTCATTCAGCCACCTACTACTGCGGCTGTTATAAGTCTGATCCCCACAGTGAGAAATGATCCCTGCAGCCTGAACAAAAACCAACAGATGAACAGATGTCAAACAGTGTCTGTGACAGGAAGAGAGCAGTAAACCACAGCCCAGCTTCACATGTTTCACCTCCATCTCAGAGTCACAAACATACTGAGCTCAGGTTTTTATTTACTGAGATACTTGTAAATAAACAAAAGAGCCAGTTTGTGGCCTTTTTGAAAAAGCAAAATGTTTTAGAGGTTTTCCAATCTGATTTTAAGTCCATTCATTGCACTAAATCCGCCCTTTTAAAAGTTTGTAATCACATATTTTTAGCTACTGATGCTGTTGACTGTGTTGTTCCTGTCCTTTTAAATTTGACAGCTACATTTGAAACAGTCAGTTATGCTATTTTAATCTCTCCTTTGGAGCAGTGGTGGGCATTGAAGGCGCTGCACTGGAGTGGTTCACGTCCTACTTGGCGGAGCGAGATTTTGTGTCAGTCTCTGTGACCATGTATCATTCTGTGCTCCCCTCTTGTGTGGTGTCCCACTGGGCTCAGTTCTAAGCAGCCTCCTCTTTTGTTAGTATCTGCTCCCTCTTGCTTTTATACTGAGAAAACAGGTCATTGCTGAAGACTGTCAGATCTGTCCTGTACAGCCATTAATCCAGTGTGTTGATGACATTAAAGCTTGGATGTCTCTTAACTTTTTAAAATTCAGTAACAAAAAGACTGAGGTGATGGTTTTTGGTAGCCCGACTGAGACCCCTAATCTGTATTTAGATACCTTGGCCCAGTATGTTAAGCCAACTGTCACAAACCTGGGGGTCAAAGTGGACTCTGAACTGAAGCTTGACAGTCAGATTAAGTAAAATCTTGCTTCTCTCAGCTCAGGCAGCTGCAAAATTAAAGCCAATTCTTTAACAACAGCACTTTGAGACAGTGATCCTCGCCTTTGTTAGCACTCGGCTGGATTACTGTAATGCACTTTATATTGGGGTCAGTGCATCGTATATTAGTCATCTACAGAGGGTGAAAAATGCCACAGCTCATCTTTTAACTGGCACTCGAAAGTTTGAGCACATTTCCCTGTTTTAGCTTCACTTCACTGGCTGCCCATTTCTTCTAGGACTCATTTTAAAATTCTTTTATTTGCTTTTAAAGCTCTCCATGGCCTCGCCCCATCTTATCTCTCTGAGCTGCTACAGCCTCATACACCCACCCGCTCTCTCAGGTCAGCTGATCAGTGCTCCTGAAGATACCCAGGACTGAGCGATAACTTAGAGGAGATTATGCTTTTGCTGTAGCAGCTCCAAAACTGTGGAGTGATCTGCCTTTAAAGATTAGGCAGGCCTCTTCTCTGCCTGTTTTTAAATCACTCCTGAAAGCCCCCCTCTTCACCCTGGCCTTTGACACCTTGTGAGATGTTGGTTTTATTTTATGTTTATTTCTGTTGTTGTTTTATTTGATTGTATGTTTTATTTATTTATTTATTTATTTATTTATTTATTTATTTATTTATTTATTTATTCTTTGCGGTTTCATTTTATCTATTGTTCTTAACTTATTAACTGTGCAGCACTTTGGTCGTGTGCTATTTTAAAGTGCTTTATAAATAAAGTTGTATTTGGATTTACTGCTGTCAGAAATGCAATTCTATTTATTTCTGTTTTGAACAGATTTTTCATCCTGTTTTAAGACAGAAACAAAAGGAACAGATGACATCAAACTTCCAAATGTAAACAAATGTATCCTCAGTCAACAGATTGTGTCAAGAAACTGAACTCAAATCCCAGAGTAAGTCAGTGCTGCTACTATCAGTCAATACTACTTCCAGATCGATAGAATCAACTTTTAGGATGCAGCACCTTTGCATCCCGATCAGAGTGGACTTTTCATTTTTCATCAGCTGGACAAAGATCTGTAGTTTATTCATGATGATAAAACTGAAAACAGTCAGTGGAACTGGCTCTTCAGTATCTACATGTTCATCTCCCTTTTTATGACTACAGCTCACCTTCAATAATCACTATGTTGGATAATGATGAACTACATACACTGCTCTGAGTTGTTCCATTTTCTACTTTATGTTTATTAGAATAGATATTTCCAGCTCTGACTTCTAATGTTCTTCTGAACAGGAACTCTAATAGTTGCACAGTTCACCCCCTATACCTAACTTATTTAGCTTATGTATCTAATCTGACCCTAATGTTTGACTCTAATCTAACATTTGATAAACAGATTAATGCAGTGATCAAGTTGAGTTTCTTCCATCTTCAGCTACTTGCTAAAGTGAAGCCATGTCCCTGTTTTAGAGACTTTGAGAGAGCTATCCACATCTTCATGTCATCTCGCCTCAAATATTGTTATAGTCGTCTGCAGCTGGTCCAAAATGCTGCAGCATGGTTACTAACTGGCACATGCAAGCAAGAACACATATCTCCCATACTGGCATCATTACACTGGCTGCCAGTTTAGTTTAGATTAAGATTTAATTATTTGTTTTTAAGGCTTTGCACGGGTTAGCACCCTCATACCTTTCTGATCTTTTAAAGTGGTTCACTGAGGTCTGTGGATCAAATGCTCCAGGCTGTCCCGAGGTCCAGATTAAAGCACAGAGGAGATCGGGCCTTTGCTGTAACTGCTCCTAAACTGTGGAACAAACTGCCCCTTCACATCAGGACCTCCCCAACACTGGACACTTTTAAAACCCGTCTGAAAACACACTTTTACTCCATGACTTTTAAATCAGAATGAGTTTGTATTACTGTTATTTAGATTATTTCTTACTCAAATCTTCTCATTTTATTATTCTTTTTCTTAACTTTTATCATGTCTCCCTATGTTTTTATTTCTTTTGATTACCTTAATTATTCAGCACCTTGGTCAAAATTTGTTGTTTCTGTTATTAAACAATCTCAATCTCAGCTGTGAGCTGTTATCCATATGTTCTGAGATACTGTGCCATATACCATCTTTCCCTGGGGAGGTTTGATGTACATTTGTATCTCTTTTTAACTTAAATATACTGGAAGGTAAATTAAAACGGTCATCATTAATCACTTCTCTTCAAAGTTAGTCTAGGATTACTCTAAGAAACATTTGTCAAATTTTCTGAGTTATGTATATTTACTAATGTGTGAGCCAGAAACACTGGCCTGTGTTACGAAATCAGTTTCACCCCGGTTCTTTTTATTCCTCGGGCATCCAGAGACGGCACCGGACTCAGTAGTCATTTTCGCAAAAACCTTTATTCATCTTCATTTAAGCATGCATCTTCTTGAAGGGAAGACGTGCAAAACCGAAACTGAAGACAAAACCATAACCAAAACACTGGAGCATGGGAAGCAGATCAAACAGTTCGAGAGGCCGACCCGAAAGTTGCCGGCACAAAAGTTCATAAGTCAAACGGTCGGGGGGCCGACCAGGTGGGTGACCCAGGTGACAGAGCTGGTGCGGAAAGCAACGGCGGCGACGATGTAGAAAGAGTTCAGGGGGCCAGCCGTGTGGACGGCAATGGCGACAGCTCTGGTCCGGGGGCCGGCCAAAGGCTGTGGCGGCGACGGCGAAGCTGAAGCTGAATCGGGACCAGACGACGGCGAAGCTGATGCAGAGGCTGGACCAGGCGAAGCTGAAGCTGGACCACGCGACGGTGTGGATGAAGCTGAAGCTGGACCAGGCGAGGGCGAGGGTGAAGCTGAATCTGGACCAGACGACGGCGAAGTTGATGCAGAGGCTGGACCAGGCGAAGCTGAAGCTGGACCAGGCGACGGTGTGGGCGAAGCTGAAGCTGGACCAGGCGAAGCTGAAGGCTTGGAGGCTGGACCAGGCAAAGCTGAAGGCTCGGAGGCTGGACCAGACGAGAATGGAGCTGCAGGCGGCGGCGTGGAAGACGGAGACTGTGGTGCTGCAGGCGGCGGCGGCGGCGTGGAAGCCGGAGATGGTGGCGCTGCAGGTGGGAGTGAAGCTGCTGCTGCAGGCAGCGGTGTGGAGGTTGCAGGTGGTGGAGATGGTGGTGGCTGAACGGTCTCGCCAGAACCGTCAGCAGACATGAGGACGTGCTTGCTGGGTCCTCCCGGACCCCCAGCTGACAAGGCAAGAGGCTGGACGGGCACCTCGGGCCCTCCAGCGGACGAGACAGGAGGCTGAAGCGGCTCCTCGGGCCCACCAGCTGACAAGACAGGAGGCTGAAGCGGCTCCTCGGGCCCACCAGCTGACAAGACAGGAGGCTGAAGCGGCTCCTCGGGCCTCCCAGCTGACAAGACAGGAGGCTGAAGCGGCTCCTCGGGCCCCCCAGCTGACAAGACAGGAGGCTGAAGTGGCTCCTCGGGCCCCCCAGCTGACAAGACAGGAGGCTGAAGCGGCTCCTCGGGCCCCCCAGCTGACAAGACAGGAGGCTGAAGCGGCTCCTCGGGCCCCCCAGCTGACAAGACAGGAGGCTGAAGCGGCTCCTCGGGCCCTCCAGCTGACAAGACAGGAGGCTGAAGCGGCTCCTCGGGCCCCCCAGCTGACAAGACAGGAGGCTGAAGCGGCTCCTCGGGCCCTCCAGCTGACGAGACAGGAGGCTGGACGGGCTCTCCAGAACCCCCAGCGGATGAGGCAGGTGGCGGTGTGGGAGCCGCGGAGTGCTGTATAGACTCATCAGAGCCTCCAGCAGGAGCTGATGAAAAGCAAAGAAAACTCTAAACTGAGGTGCAGGAGGACTGGAAATTATGAACACACAGCAAGTTGAGGGTACGACGTGACAGGGAGCACAGGAAAACACAGGGCTTAAATACACAGGGGAGTAATTAGGAAATGGACAACAGGAGGGAGACACAGCTGGGAGAAATTAGGCTAACGAGACAGGAGAAAGGTAAAACTGAACACATTGACATGAGACATGAACTTTCAGAATAAAACAGGAAACAGACACAGAGAAGCATGGACAGACAGAGGGAACACAGGCAGGCATGAAACAAACACACTAACACATAGCAAACCTAAACAAAAGACAAGGCAGAATAAACAAGAATATAGAAGAAGATAAAGAAACACAAAACACCGAGTCCTCAGACTCAGGACCATGACATTACACACGTTCTTAGTTAAGATTATTACACCTATCACAGAGAGCTTCTGTCTGGTAAAAGGCCAGAAGCGCCAACGGGCGGCGTCAGGCTGAGTGCGTTGGAGGTTGACACACACACACACACACACACACAAACAACAGTTAGGCTCATGTTTAGGCTAGCAGTTCGAATAACAGTTTGCAAATGCCTGTAGCTGCAAAATTATGTCTGTGAAAGGGACAGTCTGCTCCAGGAGATAAGTGAGAGTCGGCACCTGGCCTCAAGACGGAGAGAAGGCTCTTTCCATATATGTCAAAAGTCGTCAATATTATTGTATGTGCTTTGTATGTGTTCTGACGCATGAGGGGGTGTCATAAACCAAACCCTGATGGTATAAAACAACCGTTTGTGTATTATTGGGCGGAGATCGATGTTGTCGGTGGGCAGTGTTCATCTCCCCACGCGTGTGTTCATTAAAATCATTGTTTGACCGAAGCTCTTCTGGACCATTATTGTTTTTGTGCTCACCCTCAATATCTGAACCCGCAACAACGTGAGTGAGTGTGCATGTAGGTGTGGGTGCGTCGTAACAGTCAAAGCAGTGTGTGTGTCTCTGTGTCCGTGACTTCCTGCCGGTCATAAAAGTAATCTCCTCTCTCCCCAGCTACAACACATTCTTCTACACAACATAGAAAACAGAGTTAACATATTACAAACACTGAGACCCCCACTCTGCATCCACTGGGCCATTGCCCTCTTGTTGTCTTACATTTACAGATAAGGCGGAGAGTCTCCTGCAAACCTACTTCTAAGTTATAACAATTATGAGTTTTTATTAAAGGTACAAGCATCAGCATCAGCAACCCCCAACTGTAGCTTCCTGTCTCCTTTTATGACAGCAGAACCCCAGTGTCCATAAATTCCTTTCCCTCTAAACAATTACACACTCTCAGGCTACAGCTAAGCCAAACTAAAACACAGACAAATCCTTCCCTGTTCCTCTCATCTACTGCTGGACCCTCTTATCTAAGCAAATTTAACACATTGTATTCTAATAATTGTTTTCTTGTACTCACACCTGTCACTGTTATTAACAGCAGTTTTATCCTTTTGGCGCAACATTAAAATTTCCCAATTCCTTACTAGTCCATTCATTCTACTCATCATTCCCCGAATGTTAGCTAACTGTGTCTCTGCCTCAACTTTTGCAATAAAGTTTTTGGAAATACTGTTTGCGCTCACTTCTAATGAATTAGCTTCAATACTATTCTCAATCCACCGAGATACAATCTTCCCTGGCCCTGAAACCATTGGAAATATTTCTTCTGCAGTCTGTATGATTACTGCCACCAGCTCTTTGTTACAAACCTCCACCTTAAAAATAATTAATAAATTAATAAATTAATAAATATTAAAGAACAATCAAGTGTAGCAGTATGGCAAAGCTGTAGTGATCCACTTGGGAAAATAAATCTCAAGTACAACTGTGTGTTTAACCAAAGTGTGTTTAAATGTCAAGTTCGTCTCTTGAAGGTCTTCAGCTGCTCATGTTGAAGGTCCACTGTGAGCTGAAATTCCAATGAAGAAAAATCAAAGTGATGTTTCAGATTAGTCAATGAGCTCATTAGTTAATAACTGTGTAAGATGGTGTTATGGTCCCCTGATCCTCTGCTGCCTACCCACCATCTATCTTTCCTCCCTCTGCTTTCTATCTTTGTCTCTCTGTGAGTGTGGCATTTGTGGTGTGTGTGATGTTTGGCAGTTCTGCTGGTTCCTGCTCCTCCTCGGCTGGAGCACCTGCAGTAACTGATAATCAGTCCAGCACATCAGTTTGGAAGAATTTGACTCCATTTTTGACACAGAGCAGCTTTTACTTTTTCAAGAAGCTCCATCAAGCTGCACAAAACAGAGGAAAATGTGCAGGACATAACAATATATCAGAGACTCATCACATCACTCACTGGATTCACTGGATTATTTTTCTTTCAACATTATTTGGAACAAAGAAAACAAACTTGACTGGTTTGTGTCATTGTGGTGCTGCATGGCCCACTTTCTCCTGAGATTCAGTTCACAGACACATGTTCTGATAGTTTTCTTTACAATTTGCTGCTATAATTCAAAATTGATTGTGTGATTAATGATGGTGAGCCAGATGGGCCAAACCATGATACTATCAGCAGATGTTTCATTGTAGTGGTGGCATCATTGATGGGATAAATGGACTGGTGCTTATATAGTGATTTTCTATTTTCATGTGGACTAAAGTAGTGGACTGACCAACAGACTGACATTAACATCAGAGCCGTGCTGCTAGTGTGGCTAAAAGAAAAGAGAAGAAGAGACAGTCATGTTGATATGAACATTAGAGAAACACATCATGGAGCTGAAATATGATCCTGCTTCCTCATTTGGACTCATTCACCTCAGCTGACACGTTCAACAGCAGACAGGTTTTTGTAGCAGTCTTTCTCACTGTGAGAGGAAGATATGACTACTTCATCTTTGGCTCTGGAACTAAACTGTCTGTAACAGGTAAGAACAAACATTTATTTTCCTTCAGTTGTTTTATTGTAGAAGCTGAAAATGTGTTTAAAGTCAGTTTCTGCTGCTTCAGGCTTTACATGTTAGTTTTTCATCATTAGTAGAGAATTCATCTGCAGCCATTGTTACAGAAGAAAAGCTCAATAATCTCTGAAAACATGTTGAAATCTCACTGAACAACTAAAGTTCTTCTTTATTTCTGCAAATATTAGTGATGTTACAAATATTTAGGATTTGATCCTCTCAGTGATTCTGCTGGTTTTTAACACAAGATCATATTTGATGTTAAAATTAAATTAATATAGATTAACAACAAATATGTTTTCAGGAAATATTTGCTTTATGTTGAGGAACAAATATTTTTAATAGTCAAACATTCATGTAGCTGCTTCAAAAAGGTAAATAAAAGTATAAAAACAGATACTGGTTAGAAATCTCAGAAATGATATGACAGATATGTCATGATATGAATATGACATCGTTAAACTCTGATATTTATTTCTGAGATGAAGTCGTGTGTGTGGATTTGTACGTGACAATAAAAAGTTAATAATACTTTAATTTTCCAAAATACTTTTCAATACAAATTTTTATTAAATATACTTTGTCAAATAATTTGTATTTTATGACTAAAAATATCATGAAGTATATCTCATATTATTGAAAACGTTTTATTCAACATTTCAGTTTTAGTGTTTTAAAATAGTTGCTACAGTTTTTTATTTGAATAAAAACATAAATTAAAATAATCACTGCGTTACTTTTCCAATTTTTACACAAAAATATTTAAGAATAAATTAGTCTGAAAGACAAATATGGTCTTTATGGTAAAATATATCAAAGACAAGAAGAATGTGAATTTTATCTGCTGAATTGAATTTTGTGAAATGATATTTAATTTTATTAATAGTACAAAACAATATGAAAAAAGATGAATTTATTTTTGGGCGGAAGAGGATCTCTGTTAGAACTCATGTCTAAGGACTAATAAGAAAAATACATTTTCACTTGTATAAAAACAAATATAAATATTTTAAAATTGGACTGAACTAAATTTCTATAAAACAATAAAAAACAATCACATGACGAATTAAACTGAATTTAATTTGAGTTTAAAATCATGCTGAGTGTTCCTCATGTGAGCCATGACGACATGAGGTGATGACTGTGTTTGATATGAAGCTGAATCCAGTGTATGTAGTGAACTTTGTGCTGTATTGATGAGTAGTTTAGTGATCAGAGTCCATGTAGTTTCCAGGATCAGACTGAATGCAGTGCAGTGCTGGAAGCTGCTGCTGACTGTGTGAATGTGTGTCTGTGCTGCTTGTTGCTGCTGTCAAACTTCAGATGAGCAGGTAGTGAAGCCCGTGGTGATCGTGTACCCAGCAGCATCCAGAGCCCACCTGGAGGGGAACAGCTCCCTGCTGTGTGTGGCCTCAGCCATGTTTCCTCCTCTGGTCCAGTTCTCCTGGAAAAGACAGAAGAAGAACGGCGGAGAACCGGAGGAGCTGCCCCCCGGAGAGCAGCTGGAGCTCAGAGAGTCGGGACGCACCATTGCCATCAGGATGGTTGATGGGAGCGATTCTGACACATATAAATACAGCTGCTGGGTGAAGCACGAGGGGGGCACAGTGGAGGCCCAAACACAACAAGGTAATGAAGGCTTGGTGACTGTGTTGAGCAGTGATTCAGCTTCATGTGGAGATGCTGTCAAAGAGAGCAGAGCAGCAGAGGACTGACATTTCTCACTGCAGCTCCAAACATTTGACTCCTTTTCTGTTTCAGAGCTTCCAGCTCCAGCAGCCTCCTGTCCTCCAGAGAGAGAGCCAGCAGACCTGCCAGCTCTGCAGCCAGCTGACTGTAAGATCACCTGCTGCCTCTCTGCATGGACAGCTCCAATGTCCAATGAGGGAGCTGGAACAAGTTTAGGGTCTTAAAGTTGCACTAATTGATCAAATCTTCATCCAACAAGCTCTGATAAAGCCACTGTACACTAGCTGCTCAGCACCAAACAGCAGACAGACCATAATATGTCAGAGATCAGTTTGTTAGCTGCTTGTGGAGTTCTTCTGCCCCCAAGTGGACACAAACACTACATCAATTCATCCACTTGAAGAAGAAGCTGTGACTGTTTCTATTTGGACTTTTTCTCCTTGATCTGAGAGGAATAACCCGACTGTCTGTCTGTCTCTTTGTGTCTGTCTGTCCTTCAGTGTCCTTCCAGTCTCAGTGCAGGGTGAAGCTGCTCTGCCTGCTGTACACAGTGCTGATAGTGAAGAGTCTGGTGTACTGCTGTGGACTCTCTCTGCTGATGATGCTCACAAACAAGGGAGCGTCCACCAACTGCACACATGCTGACTGACTGTTTCCTGCTCGCCTTTTCTCACCATCAGATCTCATCAATTCATCTCATTCATCACTTTGATCAGTGTTGTGTTCATGATGTAGTTCATTCTTCTTCTATTCTGTTTTTTTTATTGCATTTTTATGCACACTCTATTCTAAAGTAGCATATATATGGACAGTTATGGATCAAATGGAAATTCCTATAATAAACTGATCACTGATCAAAATAAATGTGATTTTTTTTGTCTAGTTTATTTTGATTTTTAATTTGGTCATGTATTCTAAAACAAAAAAATAAAGCTTCATATTTTATCATTGTTATAGTTACATTATTGTCCAGAGTGATTTTTTTCATGCATTCAAAAAATCAGTAATTTATGAAACCATGTTAACACTTGTTTGTCACATTTACATCTTTAGTTTTAAATTATATCCATTTCCAAACAGAACTCCTGCATCTGAAGAAGACAAAAGTCAAATGAATGATCCAAACATGTAAAATATTTCAACACAACTTTTAACCTAAATCATCTGAACTGTGACTGAATAAGTTTTTACATTCTGTGGATGAAAAGTTCGTCAACAGCGACACCTGGAGTTGTTTTGTATGTCAGAGAACATCAGACCTGTGCTTCATTAATACTTAGGGATACTTTTTCAAAATACAATTTTGAAAATATTTTAAAACAATGATAAAATAATTATGATCACAACACCTCACACTCAACATTTACTTTTGAGGTAAAAGTATGGTATTCAGCAGATATTCATTTGGTTTTATTTGCTCTTTTTAAAAGTACTGTTGGTATATATTAAAATGGTTGACATAACTGGCAGATGTGATGTGTAAATGTGAGGTCAGAGGTCAAATGTGACATGACATTTGGATGCAGGCCACATGTGAGGTGCAGAATCCTCGTATTACTTCCTAAATGTTGCCAATACGCACAAAGGCAGCAGCATTTTCAGCTTTAATCCTAGAGCTGAAAGACATTTTATGAAAGTTTGACATTATTTGACCTTGAAGAAGAGCTCAGAGGAATAAAGTAATGTCAAATTCAGCATCTCCATATATATATATATATATATATATATATATATTAGGGAAGCAATGATACCAATTTTTTCAAACCAATACGATACCAATACTTGGATCTGAGTACTTGCCGATACAGAGTACAAAAACCGATACTTCTACCACACACACACGCACACACACACACACACAAATGCAATGAATTGGAAGACAGGTTTTATTTTATTCTCTGCCGATAAAAAATAAAATCTTAATAAAAATGACCACAAAAAAATTTCAAGTGAAAAATAAGCACTTCTGTTAAATTATTGCAGAGTCTCCACATTGTAATTTAACAAAATATCACTGAACTATTGGCACTGTCTCGAGCTTTCAGAATAATAAATAAACACTTCTGTTTATTTATTATATTTCATATCACAGCTCGAGTATGCTGAGAAGAATCCTATGTTTTCCACGACCGGCATTGGCTGGTCATCCAGAGCGATAAAATGAGTCGAGCCTCTGTTATTTTAACTGCCCGTGGATTTTCTCTTGTCATTTTTCTTCGCTTTTCCAAAACCTGAGTTAAAGTTGGCTGTTCCACACTGCTGACATTTTGTTTAGCCTAGCTACAGCAGCCTCCAGTTTCTCTTTTTTATCTGGAGCTGCCAGTCTCACTCGCCTAACCCTGTGCCTGTTTAGCGCGGGATGTCCCCCTAGTGGCCAATCTAAAAAACTGACAAGCCACCCTCTAATTAATGAAATAAGTTAGTATCGGTTCATGGTATCGGTTAACTTTTACGAGTATGAGTACACACACATTTTACAGTATCGGCCCCGATACCAGTATCGGTATCGGTGCATCCCTAATATATATATATATATATATATATATATATATATATTCTCTATATGCTGTCAGTGCAAAAAATGACATTAAGAGGCATAGTTTTAAATAACTTTACATACCATTATCATAACTTTGACCTTCAGATCAATCTATTGACTTTGAAGGTCAGAGGTCAAATATGATATTTTAAACCTTTACACTTTCCTTTCTCTAAGCTGACACGGCACTTGTGTTTCTTGTAGGTTATGAGGTTTTATGTAAATATTTTTATTTATTTATTTATGTATTTTATAAATCATTAAGCCGACCTTGAACATGACTTTACTCTACAAAGCTGAAAAATAAGTTTTATCAGATTTTAATCAAAAATTGTTAAGCTTTTTCTTTTAGGGACAGAATGACACACACACACACACACACACACACACAGACACACACACTAGATCTACCAAAAACACAATGTCCTTAACACTAATAATAATAATAATAATAATAATAATAATAATAATAATAATAATAATATAAAAGATTTCCTGTATCTGTCTGCATGTGTCATATTAACAACACTTCATGTTAGAAGAAATAAATATGTTTCAGTAAATAAGGTGCAAAAGATGTTTTTAAATATTTATGAGCGGAAACCAAGAGACTGTTGGTGAATAAGCACACCAACAGGTTTTCTTCAGTTTGAAGAAGTCTTTGTTTTTCTAAGAATGAGGCAACAACGGGACTTTTGTGCTTCTGTATCGGGGGTTTCATGTTCTGTTGATCTGATAACAGGAACAGATGTACAGGAGGCATTTTTGTAAACCCTCCCATATGAAGATAATAACACAAAAATCTATTAATTAATTAAATTAAATGAACAAGAACACAAACGACTGCACTAGTTTAAAAAACAAAGGTTGGACAAATGTGATATTTTGCATAAATTGTGACATGTGTTGATTGTTATACGTAGCTGTATATGTGCGCAATGGTTATTATTGTGCAAGGTTTTTTTAATGTGTCACTTTTTTTCATTGTAAATGGTCACCAACGAACTCGTGAGTGGGTTTTTCACCTCTTCTTTTATTTCATCACAGTTGTTTTGAACTCATCTGTGAGTTGTTTCTCTCACAGATTAAAAACACTGATCATTGCAGGCGCAGCTGAAATCAGACCGACTTCCTGGAATCGTTCTTTAACCAGTGCGTGTAACTGTCAACATGTCATTAAAGTGAAAAACCGCAGCTAACGGTGTGGCGGCTGCAGCGTCAAAACCCACACAGCCCATCTGCTGCACGAGGAAGGAAGTGCTGATGCACTGACAACAGATTCACATGTAAGAGCTCCTTTTTCCACTGAGCCCCCTCCACCCACTCAGAGTTACACTCAAACAAACAATATTAATGACCCACTTTCAGTTGTTTTTGACCAAGTGATACGAAACCAACAAGCCCGCCGTACATACTAGAGGGCTATGATCTGAATATAGTCGAATACTGAGAATATGAATTACCTAGAAGTTAAATTATCATGAAATAAATTAAGATATCTGTCATATTTATGGTGTGTTGACTCAGGATGTGTTGTGCTCAGTCATGACTTCTCCCTCCAGCAGCCTTTTGTCTCGAGATCACTGCTGTGAAACGGCGTTGCATTAATAAACTCGAGTTATTTGAACAGTTCAGATTAAGTCTGTAAAATCTGTTCATGAATTGATGCTTGAAGATTTATTATTTATTATTTGAACCAGATTACAGATTTGGACGGTTTATTTTCTGTATAATATTTTCACTACTTGAAAGTGTTATTTCTTAACTTAAAATTGTAAATTTAAATTTTAGAGGAAAAATAAAAAATGTTTTTCTGGTTAGTCTAAATAAGTCCA
Organism: Neolamprologus multifasciatus; assembly: GCF_963576455.1. NCBI lineage: Eukaryota > Metazoa > Chordata > Actinopteri > Cichliformes > Cichlidae > Neolamprologus > Neolamprologus multifasciatus. The sequence continues at coordinate 2,052,729 of NC_140456.1, forward strand.
ATTCTGGCCCCCGGGCCTCATGTTTGACCCCCTTGGTCTAAAGGTTAATCTAATTGAAAAAACTTAAGTGAGTTCTCAATTTGCTTTTTACAGTAAATAAAATATTTTTGTACTTAAAGAACTGTTTTTGTTAGATGTGGGTTAATAATTTTCTGTTCACTGTTACTGATGTTTTAAATGTTGTAATGTTTCTGCCACATTAAAGCAAACTCAGACAAACTGCATAGGAATCATAAATAAACTGTATATGAAAAACTTTATTAACAAGTATTACAGACTCAAATTTTTTCCCCTCTTCCTTTCTCCCTTTTCTTTTCCTCATTCAAGTCTGTCCCGTATCTAGCAAGTGAAAATAAAAAATAATAAATAAAATAAATGATAAAAGGTGAATCAAATAGACCATTACGGCAAGGCTGGGATGGTCTATTTGGTAAAGTAAATCCATTGGGCATCTTTCTTCGCCTTTAGACAATAATTCTGATGAAAAAGAACCAAACGGGACAGGCAAAAAATAAAACAAATAAAAAAAATTTGAGCTTCCTGTTTATTTCTGGCCATTTTATTTCTCTATGAATCAGTTATTATATTCGGTTAAGTCAAAAGTATCAAAATCTGATTCTAAAGAAATATTTTACTGGTGTTTACAACAAACTATAAAGCTTTTCATATATTTTTCATAGGGAATTACTCCACAATAATTATTTTTGTAAGCTTACTTTGCTACAGAAGACATAAAAAATGAAAAATGATATTTCAAATAATTTCTTCTTGAAGAAAGTCTGGTGCAGAAATAGATTTATTAAAATTTGACACTATAAAAGTCAAACAGACACTCATAAAAGTGAATCTGTAACAGCTAAAAGCTGAAAAGAATAAAAAAGCAGATGTTTTTTCCTACAGTAACAAAAAAGTATTATTAATAAAACAATATTTAAAATATGAATGACATAAAATTACCAAAAGCTTCTTTTGTGAGAACTGTTCTCCCAAATCATGTTTTTGATAAATTATATACATTTTAGGCTTTAAAAAAACGTTTCTTAAAAAATGGTGATATAACAGGTGTTATCTCTGCGTGAGACGGGGTTCTCTTTTATTTTGACATTATGATTTTGTGTTCTTTTCCAAAAGCTTCATGTATGTATCGAATAATCATTTTGTACCGATGTGTTTTCCTTGGCACAGTTTGTTGCCGTCTATAAAACACAACAAGCTGTTGAACTGCAAACACAAGCAAAGTGTTTTTGTTTTTACAAATTAACAACAGCTTCTGTTTCATGTGTGCGATACATGACAGGGAGTTTCTCATGAGGACAACTGTGTACAAAACTCTAATTATCTACAATAAGTCACATTCATTTTGAAGGAATATGTCACTCAAATGCAAAGTATTGCTGACAGTGAACATTTCAAGTCTGTCAGTAGCATAAATTCATCATGTATATATAGTTTTAACAGATGTAATTGAGACATAAAAGCTGTTTAAAGACAGTCAGTTAGCAGGTGTGCTGTTGGTTGAACGTCCCTTCTTTCTCGTGATCGCGAGCAGAGAGAGTCCACAGAAGTACGCCAGACTCTTCGCTATCAGCACTGTGTACATCAGACACAGCAGCCTCTCTTTAAACCAGCGTGGGGGAGGCGGTGGGGGAGGAGAAGGTCCTCTAATCTCTGTAAAAGAAAAGGAAAGAATTAACAAAGTCATGTCAGTGACCTTCTCCTCTGCTCTCTGAATAGTCTCTGACTGTTGAATCACTCAGTCATGAAGTGTTAGTTACCTATTTTGTTTTGGCCGGTCACTTTGCCTTTCTCATGGTTGACTTCACAGAGGTATTTATATGAGTAGATATCACCCTGATCGAGCACCGTGATGGAAGTGATGCGTCCCAGCTCTTTGATTTCCAGCTGCTCCACCTCAGCAGGGGGCAGATCCTCCAGTCGGCCGTTCTTCTCTCTTTTCCAGGAGAACTGGACCAGAGGAGGAATCATTCCTGAGGCCTGACACACCAGGGCGCTCCTCCCCCCGAGGCTGGTGCTGTTTGCTGCGTTGTAAGCGGTCACCTCGGGCTTCACTGTTGGCTTATCTAAAGTTTAACAGCAAGCAGCACAGACACACATTCACACCGTCAGCAGCAGCTTCCAGCACGGCTGGAACACAAATCTTCTGCAGTTTTATATGTGCATCTTAATAACAGAATTTATTTTTTATCTATGTATACAGAAAATTTAAACTATGTCATTCATAATCATTATTATCCAAACTTCCCTGTGAATAAATGGAAATATACAGATTATGTTGCTATAATAGCTACAGTGAAATATTACTATGAATTATGGCTAAAGAACCCACAATACTAAGTATATGATAAATGCATTACTAGTGACATAAAGATACATATTAGTTTATATGTGTATCCTGGGAAATCACAGGCCTGTTTTTTCCAGATTAGACTAGTTTGTGGTTTTATCTGAATCCCCTACAGGTGAGGTCATGAAGTCTTGTCGTTAAAGATAAACGTCTCTTAAATCCACAAGACGATGTTTGACTTGCTCTGCTGCACCTTTAGAAGTGCAAAGTAATTTCTGCTCATGTGTATCTTTCACTGCTCACCGGCTCACTATTAATTCTTTTTATTTCTTTATCTACTTTTTTAAAACAACTGTTCAGCAAACCAGCTGTCTCTGCTATCTTTGGATATATTCGCTTCATGTTTGTCATGGTTTCACAATCACTTATCAAATATATTCAAAGATAACTTCCTCTCATTCTAAATAGCAAATTTCACATTTGTGCTGTTTTGATGAAAAATCATTGAAACAATACACAACAACTACCAAGAGATCTTTTCTAGCACTTAACTCACTTTAACTGTTAAGTCTAATATTTAGTAATAAATCATTTAAACCTTCTCTAATGAAGGCTGAGGTACGGTACCGCAGCAGGCTCTTCCTAATTGTCACATCCTTCATACAGTTGTTTTATTTGGTCATGTTAAACTATAAAATTGAAGAAATATATTAACACCATGAACCAAAATGTAATTATATGTTTGTGCCACATCATTTTACAGATTTTACCACACCACCTTCTAATCACATGATTCTTCACTGTTTGATTATTTTTAACAAGCTGCTTAAATGTGGCTCATCATCGTTCCATCAGCAAAACCTTTAAATGCAAAATGATAAAAAATAGAAACATTTTTAAAAGCCCATTTGTATTTTGCGGTGCATAACTTTCAAGTTTAGATGTAACAATTCAACTACTCAATAATATATAGATAAATATATAGATAGATACACAACACAGAGACAAATAACAATTAAGAAACACAGATTTGTGATCAGATATGCTTCTAATCTGTCATAATTTAATTTAATTTAATTTAATTTAAAGAAAATCTCCCACAGTCCTTATGAATCGAATTTTCTTTTGCCAAGAGAAAGACAGAGAAAGCAGAGTCTTACGTCTCATTAGAGCGGAGCTGAGACCAGAGAACAAGTTAGTCAATTATTTCTTACACTTCTTTAAATGTCTGCAGGGTTTTAAGATGCACACTACATAAAAAAGCTTAAATACATTTCTGACACCTTTTAGATTGTAGTTTTAAAGTTAGACTAAGTGCACTGCTTTCTTAAAACTATTTTACAAACATTTAAAACATTTAAAGGCACAGATAATAAACTTTTAAGTAAAAACAAAAACAGTAAAATCAAGTAGGTGAAGTACATTTTAAGCCTTACCTGTTACATAGAGCTTTGTTCCAGAGCCAAAGATGAGATAGCTGTTGGACTCATCAGCGGATCCTCCCACACTGAAACACACTGATACAAAAACCTTTCTGCCGTTGAGTTTGTCAGCTGAGGTGAACGAGCGGAAAGTATCATATTTCACTTCCAGGAAAGGTCACATGGAGTTGATCGTTTTGGCTGCTAACTGCCTTGAAACTGTGCTTCTCTTGGATAAACTACAAGTAACTTTTTATATTTTGTTTCTTTACCTTTTTCTGAACCATAAACGTTTTTTTTTCAAATTACAGATTAGTGGCTTATTATTATTTATCATCAGCAATTTCCTCAAACCCTGAAAAATAACAATATGGATGATCTCTGGGGTTTCATTTTTTGGAAAAATCACTAAATATGTGTGTGTGTGTGTGTGTGTGTGTGTGTTCCTGTCTACCTATCTTTGTGAGGTCGCAGTCACTTGTGAGGACACATACCGGTCCTCACACATTTGAAGGCATTTTTGAGGCTCAGAATGTGGTTTCATTGTCAGGGTTGCAAATAAGTTATTGGTAGGTTTAGGTTTAGGGTTAGGCATTCATTTTTAAGGGGCACAGGTGTCGAACTCCAGGTCTCGAGGGCCTGTATCCTGCAGGTTTTAGATATGTCCTTCATGTGTGTGTGTGTGTGTGTGTGTGTGTGTGTGTGTGTTTATCTGCCATGTTATTACATATAACTGGTCAGCTGCTCGTTAACAACAATTTGTCACGGACCCGGCTCTGGTGGACTCGGGGGTCCGTGAGCAGGATGGACCATTATTAGTATTATTGGTATTATTAGTATTGTCGTTGTTGTTATTTAGGGATGTGTGTCTTTCTGCACTGTGCTGTGTTCTGTGTTTCACTCATTATATGTAGAGGCAGGGTGTGGGTGTGTACATGTGTGGCTGGAGGATGGAGAACAGCCACATGCGGGCCTAATGGGTGTGGCCCGGCAGAAGGACTGGCCACACCTGAAGTTCCTGCCACACGATCAGGGCTTGTCGGGGGAGCTACTTAGGAGAGTGTTGGAGCTCCCACCGGCGCGGGTTCATTGAGTATCCTACCAAGTTAGTGTGTCTCAGCATATGTCAGTGTTGTTCGTGTATGCCCGCCAGAGTTAGTGTTGACGGCTGCTTCTATGGTTTTTCTGCAGGAGGAAGAGTGGTCCAGAAAGGCAGCACGCACGGGGTGTGCGGAAACACAACAGCGGGGAGCACGAGCACAGACGTCGGAGGGAAGCACACACACGGGATTCAAGGGAACAATGGGGAGTTATTGTGTTTACAGCTTTTCACTGTAAATAAAGAGCACTGTTTGCATCGCAGAGTCTGTGTTTTGGGTCCTCATTCCCCATATCCCCACGGTCTGCCTGCCAGACCGTGACACAATTTGTAATCAGTCAATCAATCACTTGGTTTGGTCAAGACAAGATGAATTTGAGCATCAGAACAGGAAAGAGTGTAAGCATGTTCACTGGAACCTGAACATCTGGACGAATGTTATGTTCAGTTCAGTGATGAGTCCAGATTTTACCTATGGTTAAAGGTTAAAGTGTGGAGATGGTGAGGGGAACACTGTTCTGATTGCACCGATAGCTTAGCAGCTTTAAGTGGAAGCACTAATAATAATAATAATAATAATAATAATAATAATAATGGATTTCATTTATATAGCGCTTTTCGAGACCCTCAAAGCGCTTTACAATTCCACTATTCATTCACTCTCACATCCACACACTGGTGGAGGCAGCTACAGTTGTAGCCACAGCTGCCCTGGGGCAGACTGACAGAAGCGAGGCTGCCATATCGCGCCATCGGCCCCTCTGGCCATCACCAGTAGGCGGTGGAGTGTCTGCAGTTCTGATTTTAAACACCTTGTCATCAGCATGCTGTGAGTGACCAACACAAACAGACTGTCTAACTTGTGACAAATGCAGGTGTGAACAAGCTGTTTGTCATCTGCCTGGTGCCACTTCTCTGAGTTCCCTCTGTCTGTCCATGGTGTCTGCTCATGAATCTGTCTGTGAAGTTCAGTGTCTTGTCTGGTTCTCTGTGTCTGTGAGTTTCCTGTTTTATTCTGAAAGTCTCTGTCTCATTTGAGTGTGTTTAGTTTACGTTTCCCGTGTCTCGTCAGACCTGATTTCTCTCAGGTGTGTTGCTCCTGTCTCCCATCCCCTGATTACTGCTGTGAGTATTTAAGCCCTGTGTGTTCTCCTGCCTGTTGCTGGTTTGTCTGCGTTATCGCCCTCTGTCATCCTGTGTGGGTCCCCTGCACCTGTCTCCGTTTGTGTCTCTAGGTTTCAGGTTTGTTTTATTCTTAGTTCGTCCAGTTAGGTTTTGTCAGTTCTGTTCTTGCCATCCTTTGCCTTTTGTTGTACATCATCCTCCTCAATAAAAGCCCACTCACATCAGTAGTGCCTGCATCTTGGGTCCTTCAATAATTTATACATGGCTCGCCACGCCAGCTGTGACAAATAGAACATGATGGTCGACAGTATCGAATGCTGCACTGAGGTCTAGCAGGACAAGCACAGAGATGAGTCCACTGTCAGAGGCCATAAGAAGATCATTTGTAACCTTCACTAAAGCTGTTTCTGTGCTGTGATGAGCTCTGAAACCTGACTGAAACTCTTCAAATAAACCATTCCTCTGCAGATGATCTGTTAGCTGTTTGACAACTACTCTTTCAAGGATTTTTGATATGAAAGGAAGGTTGGAGATTGGCCTATAATTAGCTAAGACTTCTGAGTCTAGAGATGCTTTTTGAGTAAAGGTTTAACTACAGCCAGCTTGAAGGCCTGTGGTACATAGCTGATTATTAGAGATAGTTGATCATATTTAAGATTGAAGCAGTAAGTAATGGTGCGACCTTGAGCAGCCTTTTAGCAACGGGATCTAAAAGACACATTGATAGACTGGAGGAGGAGAAAAGAAGATCAGACACCAGCGAGGGAGGATAAGAAGAACAGACGCAACAACATTGTCATCCCCTATGTAGCCGGTGTATCGGAAAAACTCAGGAGAGTTTTCTCCAAGCATGACATCCCAGTTTACTTCAGACCCAGCAACACACTCAGACAGAAACTGGTTCACCCCAAAGCAACCTTCAAAACACAGACTTAACAATGTGGTGTTTGCTGTACAGTGCAGCGAGGAATGCCCAGACCTCTACATTGGAGAGACCAAACAGCCACTTCACAAGCGCATGGCACAACACAGAAGAGCCACCTCCACAGGACAAGACTCAGCAGTCCATCTGCATCTAAAGGTCAAAGGTCACTCTTTGAGGATGCCAATGTTGACATTTTGGACAGAGAGGACAGGTGGTTTGAAAGAGGAGTGAAAGAAGCATTTATGTCCACTGTGAGCGACCATCTTTGAACAGAGGCGGTGGTTTACGACACCAACTCTCTGCCATCTATAATCCAGTTTTGAGATCCCTTCCCAGACGCCTTAACGCCCACTCACATCCTGGGCCATCTGACCTCAGGAAATCACATGATAAGGTGGGGCCAGGTTTCACAATGAACTCACCTGAAACCCTGGCTGATTGGGACCCACACCCAGTTTCACACCTTGACTTGTCTGATTAGGTAGAGGATCATCAGGGGGTCCATGACCCTCTTTGGGGGGAAACTCCCACAGGGTTTAAATCTGGACTTCTCAGACTTCTCAGCTTCTCGGATGAGAGGTGAAACGTCTTCAAGCAACTTAAAAAAGTCCAGATGCTTTTCTTTTCAAGCTCCTTAGACTACTTAATGTTAAAGGAATGGTTGGCTCAACAGTCCTCTGACATTTGCATTTACACTTAAATACATTTAAACAAAGTTTTTAATAATAAAATAGGATTACTAATAAATGTTTTTGTTGGAAATGGGTGATTATATAAAGTTTAGTTTTATTTTGCAATATCAACAAAAATGCAAAAATATTTATATTATTCAGTTAAATTATATCTGTACACTTCTGAATCACTACAACTTTCACCTCAAGGCACTTCATGCGGTAAGAGAAAGAGCACACGGTAATAAAGAGCAAAATGTATATACAGCAAATATACATGTATACAATATTTATTAATGACATAATAAAAAAAGATGTGTTTAAATAAAAAATTAAGGATAATTAAGGAAAATAAGGATTAAGCCTTGTATTTGTTTACAGTGAAAAGATGAATTTCTTAAACCTTAAAGGAAAAAGAAATGAGGAAAGTGCTCATTGTCTGATTTCTGCTAGTCTGTTGGTTTTTGTTCAGACTGCAGAGATCATTATTCACTGTGGTACCCGACTTCAAACAGGAGCAATAGTACGTGGCTGAATGAGCAGAGTGAATTCTGGCAACCACCAACTCACAGCCATTCTGTTTTCTTACAGCTGAGAAATCATTTTTCTGTGGATGGTTGAAATCTGAATAAACATAACCATTATTCCTGTTAACAGTCAGAATCACTGTGAGCTTTTCTCCCTCTTTCTTCTGGTACCAGTACACAGTATTTTTGCTACACAACTCAGTTCCTGCACAGCTGATGGAGACTGATTCACCAGCTCTCCCAGTCTGTGATAACTGCTCCTGAATCAGCTGTTCTGCTGCCATGGTAACCAGTGCTGTAGAGACACAGACAGATAGATGAAGGTTAGTGTGACAGTGTTTGTTACAGGTTGAGTTTGTTGGCTCCTGATTGGCTGGAAACACTCACCTGAACACAGACAGCACAGAGCAGCAGCTGGGAGGAAAAGCATTTTGTGCAGTGGTGTTTCCTCTGGTGAACCTGGGGAGAAGTGGCGCTCTGATGCAGCTGAGGCCAAACAAGGACGAGCTGCGAGATCAGACGAGGGCCACGTGGTTTCTAACAGGTCCTCAAAGCTCCCATCAGCCCCTGCAATGCGTAGATTAGTAATATTCAATTTTAAATGGGGTGTGTGGACATTGTTGAATATCTTAAAAAACAGATGTGATCAAAAAAGAAATATTTCTTCACAGTGGGACAGCTTTAAAATTAAATTCAGCCCAGCAACAGTTTTTTATGTATTAACACAAATGAATTTCTGTTGAATATGAAGACGTGTCAGCACAGCAGGAAAAAGTTTCTACATCGTTCAGCTAAAGCAGCTCTACTTCTGTTGAATCACAGGATGGAGAATCATCCAGGTCACCATTCAGGGTACACAGAATGACAACAACTGCTGCTACAACAACTGCTGTAGCATCAATGAACACGATCTGAAAACATGCATTTTGTGAGCCAACATCTAAAGAGCTAGTTGCAGAAGTTCCTATCTCAAGTGAATGCAGCATAAAAACAACTGTGCAAGAATCAGTGTCAGTGATCTACACAAAGCATCAGTTGGAGTTTGTTTTCAACGAGAAGTAAAATTTGAATTTGTGTTGTTACTGCAGATCTAGAAATATTCATTCCACTGAGGTCATTTTAACATTTTATAAAATATATATATATTTAACTTTTTCATTGTGTTAAATATTACAGCTCTATGCTTGAAGACATGTTTTGTGCTGATATCCATCATGTGTTGTTTGTTGCTTACAGAAAATAATTGCATGACAGTGAACATTTCTCTAATAAAGCCCAAACAGCCTCCAGACCCATTTAAAGGTGCAGAAAAATAGTTTTTGAATGTATAAGAAAAACATTTTAAATCTGATTTTACAAAAACTTGTAATGTCTGGTTATAAATTGCTAAAATATATGTATATATATATATATATATACATATATATATATATATATATATATATATATATTGAGAATCTTCTCTTTTCCTTCTTTTGACTTTTCAAAGGTTAAAAGCTTTCTGCAAGAGTCATATTTCAAAAGAGAAACTTGACATGATTGGGAGAAGATTTTTAGTGTTGTATAAATTAATATATAAATAAGTATAGTTTCTCTGAGATCTCAAACAAGTAGTAAAAATCCAATCAGGTTTTTTGAGATGACAGGCAAAAATGTCTGGCTTACATTTTATTTGTAATTTTGCACTGATATCAGGCTCATCAGGGAATGATTGCAAAAGATGATGAAAGATAATACCTTAAATATCTTTGATTAGAAAAACAAGTGTTTGTTACAGACTGTATTTTGCAATAATGTAGAAGACAATGAAGAAATAAACGTATAACAGAGATAACATTTGCAGCACGTTTGAATGGGTTAGGATGTTTCTGTGGTTTGCTGCTCTCTTCCTGTCACAGACTCATCTGTTGGTTTTTGTTCAGGCTGCAGGGATCGTTTCTCACTGTGGGGACTTCTTTGTGACAGACACAGTAGTAGGTGGCTGAATGTTCCAGACTGCATTTGTTGATCAACAGTACAATATCCTCCTTGTCACTCATAGCTGAAAATGACTCTTTTAGATGATGAGTGAACTTTGAGATTTTTTTTTCAATGCGGTCAAAACGCACAATCACCGTGAATGCTCCTGGATCTTTTTTCATGTACCAGTACATATAATTACTGTCACACAGGTCGAACCCTGTGCACTTTAGGGACGCTGCTTCACCAGCTTTCTTTGTAGATGTCAAATCCTCCTGAATCAGCTGTGCTGCCATGGTAACCAGTGCTGTAGAGACACAGACAGATAGATGAAGGTTAGTGTGACAGTGTTTGTTACAGGTTGACTTTGTTGGCTCCTGATTGGCTGGAAACACTCACCTGAACACAGACAGCACAGAGCAGCAGCTGGGAGGAAAAGCATTTTGTGCAGTGGTGTTTCCTCTGGTGAACCTGGGGAGAAGTGGCGCTCTGATGCAGCTGAGGCCAAACAAGGACGAGCTGCGAGATCAGACGAGGGCCACGTGGTTTCTAACAGGTCCTCAAAGCTCCCATCAGCCCCTGCAGTGGCCACATTAGACACATTTAAAGGAAACTATAACGCCTTTGTGTCTTTGCCTGCTTCTACAGTTGAACTTCATACAGTCTGCACTAATATGGACACTTTTTGTTATAACGTGGTTTTAAACTCAGTAAAAGAGTCACTTTTTTAAAAGCTATAGATTTGTTGTTTTTATTATTGTATTTCCTTCTTGTCCTTTGAGCAGTTATTTTCATTTTTATTCTTAAATGACCTTATTTTGCCGTTTCTGTGGATGTACAGAAACTGAGTCTGTGGCTGATAACTGGAAAATGCAAAATTATTATCAGCCCTGAGCCCGTTTTGTTCCAAACCTTCACCTGCCAACGCAGGAGATACTTTTAAAAGTATAATATACGACATGTCCAGTTAACAAATCTAAAAACATCTTATTTATTGTCATATATCCATTGGCGTGTGTACTTACACGGTTCCCAATGTTTTAATGCTCAGTGTAACAGTCACGTTTAGTTTATCGAACTTGTAATGGCATCGTTTGATGTTTGCTCCAGCCAAACAAAACTCACACATATCATTCAAATTTTACAACAATCTTCAGTCATTCATGATCATTTTTAGGTTGGATTCCAAATAACAGCTGAGCTTCCATGTGATTCAATTTGCCACATAGCCAAGTGAATAAATGTAAGTATGCAGCCAATATTCTGTTTTTCAGTACAATAAAATGAAATAATGTGAATACAAAAATGAAACCTTATCGCAGCATCTCGTCTGTAAACAGGATTTCAAACTGCGTTTTTTCTGTAATTTGCTTCAGGTTTTTGAGTGACATGCCCTGCTGATTTTTATATGTATATAATAAATGGTAGCCAGCGTAGAACATCACATTTATGCAGCAGCAGTCTTACACCGTGGTTCAGGGGTTTAGGAAGCTCGTCTTGTAACCAGAAGGTTGCCGGTTTAGACTCTGACTCTTGGTCTTTGTGTCCTTGGGCAAGACTCTTCACCTACCGCCTGCTGTTGTCGGCCAGAGGGGCCGATGGCGTGATATGGCAGCCTCGCCCCTGTCAGTCTGCCCCAGAGCAGCTGTGGCTACAACCATAGCTGCCTCCACCAGTGTGTGAATGAATAGTGGAGTTGTAAAGCGCTTCGAGTGTCTAGAAAAGCGCTCTATCAATGTAATCCATTATTATTACAAATGATTAATATTATAAGTTATGTGATAATATTAGTCTGACTTGCTCTGTGAGTAAACCTCGACTTTCTTATTTCTTCATCTTTATTACTCCGCCTGTGATGGAGGTGAGGCTGGGCTGTGGTTTACTGCCTGACATCTGCTCTTCTGATGGTTTTTGTTCAGGCTGCAGGGATCATTTCTCACTGTGGGCACCTCCTTTATAACAGGCACAGTAGTAAGTGGCTGAATGATCAAACGTACATCTGCTGATCACCAGCTCACCGCCATTTTCTTTCCTCAAAGCTGAAAACGTGTTTTTTAGAGGATGACTGAAAGCTGTGGGCTTTTTTTCACCACTACGATCAAAACGTAGAATCGCTACTAATGTTCCCTCATCTTTTCTCATGTACCAGTACACAAAATTGGTGTCACACTGGTTAATGCCTGTACACGCTAAGGACACTGTTTCATCAGCTCTCCTGGTCTTTGATTTCTGCTCCTGAATCAGCTGTTCTGCTGCCATGGTAACCAGTGCTGTAGAGACACAGACAGATAGATGAAGGTTAGTGTGACAGTGTTTGTTACAGGTTGACTTTGTTGGCTCCTGATTGGCTGGAAACACTCACCTGAACACAGACAGCACAGAGCAGCAGCTGGGAGGAAAAGCATTTTGTGCAGTGGTGTTTCCTCTGGTGAACCTGGGGAGAAGTGGCGCTCTGATGCAGCTGAGGCCAAACAAGGACGAGCTGCGAGATCAGACGAGGGCCACGTGGTTTCTAACAGGTCCTCAAAGCTCCCATCAGCCCCTGCAGTGGCCACATTAGACACATTTAAAGGAAGCTACTGCGCCTTTGTGTCTTTGCCTGCTTCTACAGCTGAACTTCATACAGTCTGCCCCAACACTGACACTTTTTATACAGTACGAGAGTTGCTTTTAATTTTTTTATGTTTCTTTCTTTTTGGTCTTTTGACCTGTTCTTTCTGTTTTTATTGATTTATGGCTTTAACATCCATATCCTCTATGTTTTATATGTCATTGCATGAAAACAACGTCGTCAACTAAGACTTGCACAGTGCTCAGCTGTAAATCTGCTATAAAATGGAAACTAAAGCTTTGCCACAGCTACATCAGCTATTCGAGTGGTTGAGTCAACTAATGGTCATTTTTCAGCCAACACTGTGATATCCATCATTTTCTCTGTAATTTAAATAAAATGAAATAATAAAGGTAATATTTGTAAATGTAACATGTAGAAAATTAATTTGCATTTCTTTGTCTGTTAATTTGATCTCCTCCCGACTCACTTCAAACTCTCTCATCAGCACTTAGTTTTAGGTTTTCAAGTACGCCGTCCTGTCTTTCCATGTATATATGAAACAGTCATCAGCAGAGATCAGCACATGGATTCAGGAGCAATGCTGCAGAATATTTTTAGTATTATAAACTTTTAGATAAGATCACTTTAACGTCCTCCATCAATAAAAAAAAGAAGTTTATGTTACATTTTCAACAAAACAGGACGTCCTCACATGAACATATAAACTCTTTAGTTTAAAATGTAGCAACAACTCAGCGTCCTTTCTAGTCCATCTTTAGATTTATTTACAAATACAGATACTGAGACCAAACTATCTTATTGTCTTTGTATATATAGTATGTTGGTTTGTGTTTTGCTCTTCATTTAACTTGATTTTCGAAGAAAAAATAATAATAATATCACATTAGGAGGGAAAGAAAATCAATTTAACCACAACTTTGTGCTGTTTGTAAGAGGAGAACAGAGTACCTGAAAACGATTTTCTTTGAAACTTTTTAAAAATTTCTTCTTTCTTATTGATCAAATAGAGGCTGGCTGTGGTTTACTGCTCTCTTCCTGTCACACTGTCTGACATCTGTTCATCTGTTGGTTTTTGTTCAGGCTGCAGGGATCATTTCTCACTGTGGGAACCTTTCCAACAAACACAGTAGTACGTGGCTGTGTGTTGGGGTTTAATATCTTTGATGACCAATTCACAGCCACCTGGTTTTCTTAAAGCACTGAAATCTTGTTTCTGGGGATGATTGTAGCGAGAATTAACTGCCCCATCAGCCAGATCAATGCGCAGAATCACTTTAAGAGGATCTTTTTTTGTGTTCTGATACCAGTAAATCTGGTTTTTCTCACACTGGTCAGTTCTTTTACAGCTTATGGCAACTGTTTCACCAGCTCTCCCAGTCTGTGATAACTGCTCCTGAATCAGCTGTTCTGCTGCCATGGTAACCAGTGCTGTAGAGACACAGACAGATAGATGAAGGTTAGTGTGACAGTGTTTGTTACAGGTTGACTTTGTTGGCTCCTGATTGGCTGGAAACACTCACCTGAACACAGACAGCACAGAGCAGCAGCTGGGAGGAAAAGCATTTTGTGCAGTGGTGTTTCCTCTGGTGAACCTGGGGAGAAGTGGCGCTCTGATGCAGCTGAGGCCAAACAAGGACGAGCTGCGAGATCAGACGAGGGCCACGTGGTTTCTAACAGGTCCTCAAAGCTCCCATCAGCCCCTGCAGTGGCCACATTAGACACATTTAAAAAGCCTTTCGTACAATTTCATTTATTATGTTGTTTTATTATTTTTGCTGCAATATTTTGATCAGTTGGCTGTTTTTTGTTTTTTCAAACCCAGCTAGAGGATGAAGATTTTGAAACACTTCAGTCTTTCTGTTGAATGTTTGACCTGAAAGTTCTTCTGTTAACATGTTTAAAGGTGCTAAGCTGTAAACCCATGAAAATCCTAAAAATGACTGGACAGTGTTGTATATTTTGAGGGCCACGTGATTTCTAACATATCCTTAAAGTTCCCAACAGCCCTTACAGTCCACGTACAATTTGATTTATTACTTTTATTTTGAAGCCAAAGCAGCCGATCTTTTGCACATCCACACTGTGCTTCCAAAATAAAACAAAAGTTATAAAGAGATCAGTGATGTTGTTGCAAAGCCAGAGAGGTAATTGTGCACTTGAGCACACTTTAGTGTATTTGCTAATTATAAGCACCATTTCAAATGGGCTTTAGCAGAAGAGGCTTCTGTGAGACCACAGGTGAGTAGACAGGATGTTGTTAAACTCGTAACACTCACACAGTGGGTACTTCTGGTCAGTCAGTCTGCATACAAATATTTACCTGTGAGTGGAAATGCTGTGTATGCATCTTGTATTAATCCTGACTGTTGGTACTAATAAAATTAACAAAGGCTCTATTCTGTGTGTTCAAGTAAACAGTGAAAACAGTGTATAATGTTTTTATAAAGGCCTTTAATAATCAGTTTTTCATTATAATTCAGTGTATCTTATGTTTATACGTAAACTTACTCTTAAACAGATCAGACTATTTTATTTTTAATAAAAAAAATCTTGTTGTGCAGTCTGAATGTTTGGGCTGAAGTTTATTCATTTCCTTTAGTAAAAGCTTTCATCATCTAAAACAATATTTTTATTGGTCCCTTTTAGTTTTGTTAATTCAAAACATAAACACAGCAGGTTATGGGCTCATTTAAAGCTTACTGATAACTTTGTTTATATTTTAATGTTTTAATTAATAGTTTGGTCAATTTCACAATTATGTTACATTTGTAAAATTGTCTTCGTGACTCTTTATCTTGTGAAAATATTAACAACTAAAGATTTAAAACCTCAGTGTCTCCTTTTTTGCTTTAAACTTAACGTCTCTGAAGGTGATGCTGGATTTCCACATTCGTCTGGCAGTTTGTTTCCCTTCTTTCTTACCACAGTAAATAAAAGTTTCAATAAGGTCTCTGAGGTTCGTTTGAAACAAACATATGATGACAAGTTTTGTGGATTTGAGTTTGCTGCTCGTGCTGAGATTAAAAACGAAAAGGAAAGACCGCCATCATGTGGTTACTCAAAAGAACTAAGTAGTTCAAAATCAAAGGGCATTCCTATGAAGAACAAAAGTGAATTATATAATCATGTAATGGTGCTCTGTGTTGGTCTTTATGGGGGGGAGTAGTTTACAGTAATTAGTAAGGTGACATTTCTTTGTCAAAGCTGGATTTATAGCATTTTAAAAAGATTCAGTCGTCTGTGGTCAGAACTGTTGAAACCAAAGAAAAAAGATTTGGTTCTGTTTCTTTGTACGTAGAGAACTTATTTATCTTTACTCATATATAACATTTATTATCAACACTTCTCATTTGACAAAGTTATTTGGCATGTAGAGGATCTCACAGAATTTCAAACATATCTGTGTTTGTTTGTTACTGAATGAGATAAATAAATAAATACTTGTCAGTATTCTGTTCCTCAGAAAAATGCATTTAGCAGTCTTAAATCCAGATCCAAAGCAGGCCGGACAGCAGCAGCACAGAAAATGGTGTCAGGTTTCTGTTACGTTGACAGTAAAAGCAGAAAAACAAAACCGTATTCAACCATGCAATAAAAAAGAAGCTACTCTCAGCTCTTGCCACAAGGGGTCACCACAGAATTGGGCGCTCATCCTGATGCAGTCCCAGGGGCAGTGCCTCTGCAAATTCACAAAAATAAAACTGTTTCTGCAGCATTTTTAAAGCAAAGAATAATTTACTGCCAAAAGATGGTGTGAAAATTGTATTTTAGAGGTTTTTGGTGTGCAGATGATCACAAAGAGACGCTTTCTCTTTAGCACCAAAATCACACTTTAATTAGTATAAGTCAAAATGACCTTTCTCTCACTTTTTGTTGCAGAAGCTACTCGAGCTCTTACATGGCCCACAATCTACTGTGAGCTGAAAACAGATGAACCCGTTCGAGCCAAGTTTCACACTAGATATTTTCTCCTGATGTCACACAAAAGCATTCAGACTTCTCTGAATGTGTACACGGCGCCCACTCAGAGATCTTTCATCATACTCTGTGCTAAAGAAGAGTGAAAAAATTAGACTGTGCAAGATTGTGGGAGAGAGGATACGAATATAGTAATACTACAAATAGTATCGTAGGTACTACAACAAATTGCAAAGCTTCTGTTTTATTTGCTTTGCAAAGGGTGGACGAGTGTTTACACTGGTTCTGGTTGTTTATTTAACAAGAACAGTACCTACTGGACCTCAATATAAAAAATGAAGTAAACTGCTATTTACATTAGACGCCCCTCACATTGATAGATACAGCACAATTCAATTCAGTTTTATTGATATAGCACCAACTGACACCAACAGTCGCCTCAAGGTCATGAAGGTCATTCATTCTAATTTGTGTTGTACAGTTATTTCATTTTTAACTTTAATTGTTATATTTTATTTTATTCCTTCCTAGTTAAATTTACCCTTTTTAATTTTCATATTTATTTCCTATCTTATTCATAGCCCTTTCTTTTTTCTTTAGGTCACGAGCAGTTGTGTAAGCATTTCACTGCATATCGTACTGTGTATGACTGTGTATGTGACAAATAAAGTTTGAATTTGAAGGTGCTTTGTGTTGTAAGGAAAAGACCAACAAAATGCACACAGGAAAGACAAATAAAAATATGTCACACTGGCTTAAACGGGATCACAGGTCTGTTTTTCATAAGCCACCTTGAGATGTGCCTTCAAATTGGACATATAGAGTTTTCTTTATTAGTACGCTATATTAGTATTTGCTTCCCTTCAGTGACAGCAATTTGTCCAACTGTGGTTCACCTGCAAAGCCGTTCCCAGTCCCTTCTGTCCCTGGGTCCAATCTCACAGTCACTCTTTGGTTTAATAGATTCGTTTAGAGGAGTGCAGGAGTTCATGCAACCTTATTTAGAAAACAGGCATCTCAGAGCTCCAAAGCTCAACATCGTTTTTTATTTAGGGGGTTGAGCTAGACTCTGATATAGAGTGATATTGAGTTAAAAATACTTTACAACTCATTTACAATGCAAAGCTCCTTACCTTGCAGGGCTACACCGTAATGCATCATCTCTACTGGTGATTTTGTAAACATATACGATCATTTTAATCATTTGTGCTTAACGTGACACTGAGACAATCTTATTTAAGTCTTATTAAACATTACAGTTAGCATTCAGAAGATGAACTGTGTTTGTGTCCTTTCAGTGTTCAGAGGGTCCTGTTTTGCTTGGTCACTGCTCCAAAACCATTATGTCATTGTTCCCCGAGTCACCTGCCAGGGAGTCGCACCAGGCGGCAGCATCAAGCCTGTGTTGGTTCGCCCTAAAATAAAGTGCATTTTGATGCATCGCATTTAAGACGCATTGATCACAACTAGCTTAAAATGTGTACAAAGCTTTTAATATAGCTCTGTGAATTCAGTGTATTGACCGGCGCACAAGGAAACTTAAATCCACTTATTTCTAAATGGAGTTCGGCGACGGTTGGTTTCTCTAAACGTCCCAGATCCAGTTACCGCTGGTTACAGCAACGACATTTAAATGGAATGATAAATATTCAATGCGAGCCCTGCTCGGCACCCTGCTAATTACCCCAGATGGCTAACGGCTAAGCTAACCGGTAAACTCGTGTTGTCAGTGTCTTTAATCCAAACTCTGTTGGTTTTGTACCCCAGATCGTGCAAACCACAGGGCACAATAAAAGTCTATAAACAACGTAAGTGAAAACTGTATTTCACTGAATTTTGGGGGACCAAAACTATACGTTAGAAGAAGAAAAGCAAACCCAGTCAGTCCAAATTGACATGATTCTGCCGAATTGACTTCCTTACACAACACACGTCACCGTGACGCGTTGCATTCTGGTAAATGCAGTTAACCTATGTTTAAGGTTGTGAATGTACATGACTTAACCAGACATACGCGTTTTACTGTTTGAGTTTCTCGCGTTTCCAGCTAATGTTCGAACAGGGAAAAGATAAAAACGCAGTCATTTTGATGCTGGTGCGTAATTGTTTAAACATAGTTAAAGAGAAAAAAACTACAAATCCCAGTAACTGACGTCATTACGTATGTACGTCTAGCAACGGCGAACAGCTAAAGGAAAAAACAGCCGCTTCCGTGTTGTTCTTGTGTTATTTTGTGAAATAACTGTCGTTAGCGGAGTCAAAGCTCGCCTGACAGCCTCGCCGGAGTGTGAATATCATGGTTTTGTGAAGCTGACACACAGCGTCAGCCTTTTTTCAGCCAAAATGTCGCTGCTGCAGAGCTCAAAGAAAAAAGACAAGCGTATTTTGTCTGGTACCTGCCCAGACCCGAAATGTCAGGCGAGGCTTTTCTTTCCTGCTTACGGCTCCGTTAGCATCGAGTGTACCGAGTGTGGTCAGCGCCACGAACAGAAGAACCTGCAGAACGTTGAGGAAGTCACCGACCCCGATGTCGTGCTTCACAATCTGCTCAGAAACGCCCTGCTCGGCGTCACCGGGGCCCCGAAGAAGGGGACCGAGCTGGTGAAAGTGATGGGGCTCTCTAACTACCACTGCAAGCTGTTGTCGCCCGTGCTCACCAGGTATGGCATGGACAAACAAACCGGCAAAGCCAAGCTTCTGAGGGAGATGAACCAGGGGGAGATGTTTGACTGTTCCATCCTGGGAGACAGAGCTTTTCTCATTGAGCCGGACCATGTTTCCACCATAGGCTATGGCAAAGATAGGTCAGGCAGCCTTATATACCTCCACGACACTCTGGAGGAGGTGAAGAAAGCCAACGGCAACAGAGAGTGTCTCATCCCGGTGCATGTGGACGGAGACGGGCACTGCCTGGTCCACGCTGTGTCCAGAGCTCTGGTGGGGAGAGAACTGTTCTGGCATGCCCTCCGTGAAAACCTCAAACAGAACTTCAAGCAGAATCTAGAACGCTACAAGGCACTTTTTCAGGACTTTATAGATGCAGCAGAGTGGGAGGACATCATCAACGAGTGCGACCCTCTTTTCATCCCACCAGAAGGCGTACCCCTTGGACTACGCAACATCCACATATTTGGCTTAGCCAACGTCCTCCACCGACCCATAATTCTCCTGGACTCCCTGAGTGGGATGAGGAGCTCCGGGGACTATTCTGCCACCTTCCTGCCTGGACTGGTGCCGGAGGAGCAGTGCAAGGGGAAAGATGGGAAGCTGAACAAACCCATCTGTATCGCCTGGAGCAGCTCCAGCAGGAACCACTACATCCCTCTGGTGGGAATCAAGAACACGGTGCTGCCAAAGCTGCCACCCCGTCTGCTGCCAAAGGCCTGGGGCGTCCCTCAGGAGCTCATCAAGAAGTACATCAAGTTAGAAGCGGATGGGAGCTGTGTGATTGGCGGAGATCGCAGCCTGCAGGATAAATATCTGATGAGGCTAGTTAACGCCATGGAGGAGGTATTTATGGAGAAGCACAGCATCCACCCGTCGCTGGTGGCTGACGTGCACCAGTACGTCTACAGGAGGACTGGTGTGATTGGCATCCATCCAGAGGAGGTCACAGAGGCGGCAAAGAAGTCGGTGATGGAAAATCGGCTGCATCGCTGCCTGATCTGCGGCGCCCTTTCTGAGCTGCACATCCCACCGGAGTGGCTGATTCCCGGCGGTAAGCTCTACAACTTAGCCAAATCCACACACGGCCAGCTGCGGCCGGATAAGAACTACAGTTTCCCCCTCAACAATGTGGTCTGCTCTTACGACCCCCAAAGGGATGTTCTCCTCCCAGACTACAAACTGAGCTCCCTCAACACCTGCAACTGGTGTCACGGCACGTCAGTCCGCCATATCCGTGGAAACGGCTCGGTGGTTTATCTGGATGGGGACAGAACCAACACCCGCTCCCAGGGAGGGAAGTGTGGGTGTGGCTTCAAACACTACTGGGAGGGGAAGGAGTATGACAACCTCCCCGAGGCCTTCCCCATCACGTTGGAGTGGGGGGGTCGGGTGGTGCGAGAGACAGTGTACTGGTTCCAGTATGAGACTGACCCTTCGTTGAACAGCAACGTGTACGACGTGGCCATGAAGCTCGTCACCAAGCACTTCCCGGGCGAGTTTGGCAGCGAGATCCTGGTGCAGAAAGTGGTCAACACTATCCTCCATCACACGGCCAAGAAGAACCCGGACGAATACAACCCCGTGTCCATCGACGGGGCTCATGTCCAGCGCCTCACCGATGCCCCCGAGTCTCAGCCGCCGGCGGACCCCCAGCCGCCCACAAAGATCATCCTGACGGGACAGAAAGCGAAGACGTTGCACAAGGAGGAGCTAACGATGAGCCGAGCAGAGCGCAGCATCCAACAGAGCATCAGCGAGCAGGCCTTCGTCACCCAGAAGCGCCGGACTGACAAACTGAAGCAGGAGCAGAAAGGCCAGGGCCGGACTTCTTCACCCGGAGGCTCTCCAGAAACCTCCTCCTCTTCAGCTCCAGCCACACCCACCAAGTCCTCCTCCCCGTCTTCGTCCAGTAAGGAGAAAAAGATTCGTGTGACTACGAGCGACGGCAGACAGGCCATGCTGACTCTGCAGGCCCACACGACCTTCTCTGAGCTGCAGAGGAGCATCAACAACCAGTTCAGCGTGCCGCCGGCGCAGCAATGCATCCGCTACGGTTTCCCACCTAAGGAGTTGGTCCCACCAAAAGACGGCGAGGAAAACGAGCCAGTGGCGCTGCAGCACGGTGACAGGGTGACTGTGGAGATCCTTAAAGGCCCAGAGGACAAGCGCCCTGCGGCCTCCATTCCCCGAGCCTCCAGCTCGCACTCCGCCCTGCATTCAGTGAAGAGCGAGGACGCCGTGACGCCCGGAAGAATGAGCAGCCGGGAACTCCAGGACAGCATCGACCTTGAGATGTCCTCCCTCTGTCTCCTAGCAACGTTGATGGGTAAGGTTACATGTAGGGTACCAAGTAAGTTAGTGAGTGAAGCAAAGTATTATCACAGCAACCTGAATGTGACAGGAAGTGGACGTTTAGGATGTTTCAGAGAATAAGATCCATCCTGATATAAAGCAGAGCAAAAGATCTTTGGTCGCACAGCTTACCCGTACCGTACGGCCTTCTGAAGCCACATAAAAACAAGCTGTGTCACTTTGAGATGTCACTAGAGGAAAGTTATTGTGCTGTAGCTGCAGCTTCTTTTCACTTTAAAGATGCTGTGAACCCTGAATTCTTTGCTGATGTGTGGATTCGAATATCACAGCCGAGACGCTGATTACGTTCTTTGAAATCCGTGATCGTCTCCGTTTTCAGCAGATAGCGGGCCTGTCTTGAAATCGTCTGCCTTATTAAATGAAATCCATGCTGGATTAAATTTTGCAAAGGGCCAGATTTGATCCGCAGGCTTTGATTTTGTCACATTTGATCTAAGATATAAAAGCTTGTTGGTCTGATTGAAGGCTGCCAGGAGAAAACTATTTTTGTACTATTATTGTTCTGCACTTGAGGAGCTAAAACCCGCTCGTCAGGTTTAACAGAGCCAAGTGACTGCTGCTACTTTCTTATTTTAATAATTAACTTAGTTTGATTTTAGAAACATCCCTATCTACAATAAAGCTAAACAGTCCTCTTTTTCCTATGCATGCATAAGGAAACATGTATTTCAGTTATAATAACTTGAATCAGTCATTCAGTCCAGCTCTTGGGTCAGCTTGTTACTGTACAGAGTTAATCTGTGACTTACCTGTGAGTTATTTACAGGTAAATACACAAAGAAGCACAAAGGTTCAATTAGACTTAATAAAAGCAGGTCCTGGCTTCTGGAGGTGAAAATGCAAATATCCACGACTGTAGTTGAGGCAAAGAATGTGTCGACTGACTTTAAGTCTTTTTGGCCATTTTATTAGCAAAGATGTCTCCAACCTTGAGTAAAATTAAACCCGACGTATGTTTTAATATCTTCTGTCGCAGTGATTTTCCTTTGGTTGGTGTCAAATGTGTTTTTAGTACATGCAGAGAAAACCCTGGTGTGGAAAAAATAACATTTCAGATGTGCTGGTGCTTCAGTTTGCTTTAAAGTTCAACTTTTGATCATGAATCGTTCAAAGATAACGATTGAACTCGTTCTGCTGTCTGTCCTTTCATTAATTTGACCTCTTCATTATAATTAGCATCTCTATATTCAGTGTTTGTTCACAGGTTGAGCTCCTGACGATACAGAACTACTGTGCTGGGGCTGACGGTGTGTTTATAGAGAGCACTGTCAGGTTCATATCATACAGCACTTTATTTTATTGATTAATAATCAGTCAGAATGATGTTTGTACAGTAAACATCTCCAGTTTCTCCAGCATGGGGATGTCTTTGTTTTCTGCGTTCACTCATATTATTGAATGTGATGTGATGATGATGATGATGATGGATCATCGTCGTGTTTAATTTATTGTCTTCTTGCAGTGATGCTGCTGCTTGCACAGTAAGCTGTGTTTGTGTGTGTCTGTGTGAGAATAAAGAGAACAGCTCCAGGTGTGCAGCGCACATGCCTGCTGGTTTCTGATTGGCTGGTGCAGGCAGGTGATCAAAAAACTGCGTTTGCTCTCAGCAGCTGATTGAGCTCCCAGGTTTCTGATCAGCTGCCGCGAGCAAACAAGAGACTTGTTTTGTGTGCGTGAGAATCTGCTGACTCGGGCAACTCGCTGCCTCCCCGTCTCACCTGCCAATCAGGTCAAAGGTCACAACTGCGTTAGGATAAACAGATCGGGCCGTGTGACACACACAGAGCGTCTGTCGATATTCAGGAAGGTTTCGGCTGCGCTCCGAGCGCTCCGCAGGCCTGACGCTGCACTTCCTGTCAGCTCCGAGCTCGTGTTCGATAATCCGCCCGGCCAGGATGAAACAAAGCATCCGCTCACCAGACAGTGTCTCCAAGCCAGAGCTCAGAGTTCACACAGCTGAGTGTAGCAGACCTGTAGCTGAACATGTGCGACTGCATTACATGTAAACACACAAACAAAAGGAAGTGCACCGTCACGCACTTTAAAATGGACATCAGGGAGTTTTACTGACAGGATATTTGAAGCTAAATAAACACCTGAATATGGTTTTATCGCCTTTGTTTATTGACAGTGGTGCGTTTTGTAGACCAAATGAAATTTAACCTTAAACCAGATTTTATTTCATTTTAGGCTTAAGTTGTTGAGTTTGCTCATTTCACTTTCAGTTTTCATTGTCTGGAAATGATGAGTTTCAGTTTAGTTTTCATGAGTTTTGATGGTCGTTTTAGTTTTGTTCTTATATATTTGGAGGTTTTGTCAGGTGCAAAATTGTAAAAGTTAACACACTTCATACACATTCAAGTCCCAGACTCATTAAACAGATGCACCAGATGTTCCTCAGGCTGGTTGTGTTGAAAAATCAAGTAAAAATATTGTTTACAGCAGCTTTATTGCAAAGTCTAGTTTTTATTTTTACTGTAGCCAATTTATTCTTGGTTCACTATAATAACTGAATCTTTAATGAACCATTTTAGGTTTTCTCAGCAGAAAAACCCACAGACACATTCCACTTTAAGTTTTAGATGTGGGAATTAATGCAGACAATGATCAGTGACAGACTGGACATTTATTTATTGGCTTAGATGACTGTTATTGCAATAAAAAAGGGTTTATATCTCAGATGAGATGGATCATTTTAATCTCGACAGGAGATAAAATGTAGAATATAAAAATGTGAATGTTCCTACAGAGCAGCAGCACGAGTAGCAGTGCGAGGTTAAAACGAGGGGGAATCGCTAGCCTGGCTTTACCATCAGCATCAAAGCTGTAGATGTTGTAAAGTTGTATCAGGTGTAGCTTCACTGTAAAAGCAAACATACTGGAACCACAGAGGCTTCTATGAATGACTGACGATAGCTGCTGCTTGTAGCAGTGGTAGGTTTGTCCACCACTGCTTTCAGTTTTAAATATCAGCGGCTTCACTGTAAGCCAAACAGTGGAGAGGTCAGAGTATCAACTGTATTTCCACTCTTGTGTCTTACATTCAAATGTTTCGGTGTCTCTGTTTATTTTCGTGCTGCTCTGACCGCTCACGTTCCTGCCAACGCTGTGGCCTCTGACACCGAGGACGTCTGTGGTCCTACATTGTGCTGTCCTGTGTAGCGTCCTGCTCACACAGACACGTTTTAACCTCGTCTCGTTCGTTGGATCCTTTTAAAATGTTTGTCTTTGTTTCAGGTGAGGATGTTTGGTCGTACGCAAAGAAGCTGCCACACTTGTTCCAGCAGGGCGGCGTCTTCTACAACATCGTTAAGAAAGACATGGGTAAGCAGGCTCTGTGTTGAGCTACTTTTTTTAAAGGCTTCTTTGCTAATTAATTATTAGACAGATTTTAAACATGTGCAGAAACACGTGCGACTGATCAGGTGACGCCCGAGAGCAGAAAAGTTCAGTGAATAAAATCCACGAGGCTGCAGGAAATGAAATGTTTCTCCCAGACCTGATGATCACTGCGCTCTCCCAGTGGCACCTTACAGGAACTCCTTCCCACAGAAGAAATCGGGGTCTGTTGTAAACATGTGGATTAGATGATAGTGCCCAGATTTCTGGTAAATAAAGGAACGTGGAGTGGCTCACTGATGCGTGCTGAGCTCTGGTCCTCTGCAGCACAGAGGAATATATGTCAGATTCCACAGTCAGATGAAGTTTGATTGAAATATATTGATTCTTGTCACATGCACGTGACTCTTCAGACATGTCTGAAAGCAGATCGGTGCGATTAAAGGATCAGTTTGTTTTCATCTATCATATTCTTTATTGTAAGTTATTGCAAACCCAAAAACTAATAACACAGGATCCTTTATGGCGACTTCTTATTTCCTGTTATCAGATTGTCAGACTGTTGCTGTGTTTCTATCTGATGCTCTGAGCTAACCGGAGCATAAATGAAAGCAAATGGTGCATCCCACCTGAGGGAGGGAGAACAGCTGTGTTATTAAAGTTGACCTGTGGTGCGTTTATTTGTTTACCTGTCATAGATATAGTGTTACAATGGTGGATGGTCAGCCGCGAACTCGCTGTGAGCCAAACACTGTTTTTCTACTCTTGGATCTGTGTGACGGCGCTAAGAGGGGATATCGCTAATATGGTCATTTGAATCTTTGCAGGTGTTTCAGAGCACGTAACTCAAAGCATGAGCTGAGTTTGATCATAAGAGAGCTTAAAGAGAAACAAAATGACAAGTTAAATCTAAAACAATAAAGTTTGACAACCCTCACATGGTCTGCTCCCACTGCACTAGGGCTGTTCGATATAACTTATATATCGGATGACGATATAAAAACGTCTATCGTTTGTTTCGTGGTGTCGCAAAATAAACTGTTTACGGCAATATTTTTTCACCGTTTTGATGGTCACTGTAGTGGCTATATTAATTTCTTGCCTGAAATCATCTTTAAACTCAGTGTAAATGGATTTCTTTAATTAAAGAGACTCTGACTGCCTCGGGCTCTCTGATTTCCTGTGAAGCTTCTGTAGCCAAACACACGTCCTGCACATTTTATACCATTTTTTCAAATTTCACAAAGTGAAAGATGAGGGTCATGTGACCGACAGCGATAGCGGAGCTCTGCCTGGTTATAGGTACAAGTTCGAAAATATCAAAATAATGTTTTTGTATTTTATTAAACTGTCACTAGGGCTGTTTGATATAACGATATATCGAACAGCTATCTATGTTTCATTTTACGCTATCGTTTGTTTCGTGGTGTCGCAAAATAAACTATTTACGGCAACATTCATGGTTCTGATGGTCACTGTAGTGGTTATATTAATTTATTAAAGTTCTCTCTTTCTCTTATATTTAATATAACCACACTACTGACGGACAAGCGCCTGTTTTTATGCGTTGTCATTAGCAACAACGATGGTAAAACCATCATGTGTCCGCTTGTTTATGTTCCACATAAACCTTTCACAATAAAGCTCAAGATCCTGTTGAGACTTTTCAAAATAAACTGAATCACGTGAAAGAGTGTGCAGAGTGTTTACCGATGAGAAGAGAAAGAGCCGGCAGGTGCTTAAAAAATAAACCTTAGACTCAAACGTTAGAACAGGCTTTTCCCCGCAGCACGCCGCAAAGAAAACGGTGGCCGTTACAACTTGTGTCTAAAAATGTGTAGTTTCATGCATTGGTAAAACACACGACGCGCAGCTGGAAACACTTCAGCTGCCTGAGATTCACAGAATTTACAGAAAATGTAACATTTTTGTGATTTATATCGTTATCGGGACGATAAATGTTTTATATCGGGATATGAGGTTGTGGTCATATCGCACAGCCCTACACTGCACTGCACACAGTTTCACAACGTTACAGCTGCTGAAATGTTTGAGCTTATACACAGGCATCAATGCAGTAACACTAATATGTTTCCTGTTTCAACTTGATCGGCTCTTTGGGGAAAGGCAGAGGACACTGGCCATCTGTAGTGTTTGAGAAGTCTCCCATAAATTGCTGTTCAGATTATTTTTCTATATAAATTGTGTCTGAATGTGAGAATAAAAGTTTCTTGCCTCCTGATTTTAACCTTTTCTTGTGAGGGGCAGCCAATCAGAGCTGAAGGCTTGTTTCAGACCAGGATGAGATTAATAAGGATTATTTTAGGCTGAATCATGTCAAGCTGGGAATGATCTCTCTCTCTCTCTCTCTCTCTCTCTGTCTCTCGTTCAGGCCTGATGGACGGGAAGCACTGTACGCTGCCTCACCTCACGGGGAAAACCTTTGTTTATAATGCAGCAGAGGAGCGTTTAGAGCTCTGCGTGGACGCTGCCGGTCACTTCCCCGTTGGGCCTGATGTAGAGGAACTGGTGAAGGAGGCCCTGGTGCAGCTACGCTCTGAGGCATCCGGGAGGGGCAGCAGAGAGGGTAGTCCCTCTCACGGCGTGCTGCGGCTGGGCAGCGGTGGCGTTGTTCGTAAAAAGGAGCAGCTGCAGAGTGTCACGGCCTTTCAGGGAAAAGGCCACTCTCTGGGCAGCGCCGGAGGCTCCTCACCACCGGAACACCGCCCTATCACACGACAGCACAGCAGTGGCGTGGACCTGAGTGCCAGCGTGTCCCGAGGACCCCCGGACCTGTCGGACATCCCCGAGGACACCACCAGGGAGCTGGTCCGCATGGCTCCGGGCTTCGTCACCATGAAGGACGGCCGTGGACTCGACCCCAGCCTGATGGAGCAGCAGCGAAGGAAGCTGCAGGAAATGGTGTCCTCCATCCAGGCCTCCATGGAGCGGCACCTGAAAGAGCAGCAGAGCACCGCCTCCGGGGGAAGGGCCGCCCAGGAGCCGACGGCCGGAAGCCAGGCGGGCGAGGACCAGTCGGTGTCCGCGGCCAACCACAAACCGCCAGCTGCAGCGTCGACAGCGGCAGCCATCAAACCTGAGCAGAAGGTGGAGGAACCGGAGGAGATGGACAGCCAGGACGCCGGGCAGAGTAACGCCACCGAACCCATGGATCACTCCTGATCACGCCTGAGCCCCAGCACCGCCCCACCCCCGCACCCGCCTGACCGGCATCTGTGGGTCATAACACCTCAGGTCGGATCCTCAAGCTTTGGTCTTCATCGTGTTGCGTTGTCTTTACTGCATGACTAAGAGCGGGCCGACTGTCCTCGCCGCCGCGAACTCCGGGTGGGACAGCCGTCGATGAAGCGATATATTGTGACGCGCCGTCTGCGATATGTCATCGATTCACCATCTCACAGGTCTGCTGCAGAAGCCGTCGCCATGCGTGTTTACACTGTATCCACTGTAGCTCGTCTGTCAGCACCGCTCTGAAAATTTAACACAGTAATGAATAAATACAATGTGATCCCCACATTGATTCAAAATAAGTTTCTCTCTTAAGTTGATGATGTATCGTGAGCAGCCGTCTCACAGTATATCGCAGAGGCGTCCATAAGGTGGCGGGATGCTGTCGTTAGGCCTGCGGTTCCCGCCTGCACACGTCTAATCCTCTCGCTGTGAACACTTACGGATCTCCGAGGAGGAAAATCCGGTGAGACGCATTCCTGTAGATAGAAGAAGTCTTAATCTGCCACCAGGAAGGAGAGTTGCTGGCCAGCGTCGCGTCCTGCAAACACGCTTCCGTCAAAGTGCACGCTCTGAGACGTGCACCGGCCTCCGTGCGCATCAACGCCTTCAGATTCTGCTTTCCACCATCCGTTTGTCTGAGCTCTGCAGGGACGACTCTGATCTGTGTTTGATTGATTGTCTGAATCCTCCTTGATTATATTTTTACTTGACCTTTTCGCCCCTCTAACCATCACCAGTTCAATGGTTTATATTCTAGAAAGATCAGAGCCCCTCACAACCTCCAGGCAGAGAACTAACTGCAGTTTCTATTTGTTGTGTCTAAAATTTAACCGCACGCTCTCATCTCCACGTGTGACCTATTGCAGTTTTGTGTGACGCCACCTGCGCCGCAACATCAGTAATAAGGCGTCTGTTGATATCTGTGCCTGTAGCGGTATTGAACGTGTACTGTGCGAGACCTACAAAGTCCACATAAGCTGGTTTGTTGGTGGTCCGCGTCCCATTTGGACCGTTGTGTTTTGCACTTTTAATTTTTTCTTCTGTTTTGTTTGTTGTTTACTCGACATTTGATTTTCTTTTTAGGTTGATTGTATGGAAAAGACGGCCTTGTTGTATTTGTGCTCTTTTTATGGCTTTTTGAGCATCAGGTGACTGTAACCATATTTAAATGAGAAGTTTTATTGCTCGGTTACCACCTAACAGTAGCTGGTTTGAGCTGCATCCATAAGCTGCACACAGGCACAGATGTCTGATAATTAATGTTAATCAACAGACGAATAAAATGCTGGAACGGTCTCTTAGCTGATGGGTCGCTCGTCACAATTTTAAACGTCATTAAAAATGCTCCAACAGCACAAACACAGTCGAGAGGTCCAGTTCAGTGACTCTGATTACCCACCACCCACCTGTCAGGGCCACGCCCCCATCAATGCAAACTTTAAGCCTTATCAGTGTCCAAATGAATAAGTTAAATACGATTAAGATTGTTTACAGTTCATCAGATTTTTAATATTTTTCCATGCGGGTCTGTAAAGGCTAAGCTCGAGTGGCCATTAGCTTCATTAATGGATGTTTCTGGTTGGTTGGGCTTCGTTTGGCTTCCTGTGTATCCCACTTCACTGCCAGTGGACACCTCGTGTGGAAATGTGGGTTTGACAAAAAGTGCTACGTGTTAAAAACAAGAACTAATTTATTTATCACATATTTTTATTCCCCTTATGTATCCCAGGTTAAATATTTTAAATTTTTAACACCTAAATTTAAGTTTCGTCTGATCTCCAAACACTGCAGATTCATGAATCTGTGTAAATGTAGCAATAAAATGCCAAAGATGTGTTAGAGATGCACATTTAGTCAACAAGAGTCACTCATGATTTTTTTTTACTATAAAATTCCCAAGACGACCTCGACACGACGCGTTCGAACATAAATGTTACAATCCACTATTTTGTGTTTGTTATTAAAACTCTTAAAATCAGTAGCTGAAAAGACTTGTGTGAGGTTTAGAGGGACATAAACAGGAAGCAAGAGATGACATGCCTTGAGATGTGAGCATGAATATGAACTTGAGTGCAGTGCAACGAAGAGAAATTGTATTTATTGCCTGCAGGTGGCGCCGTGTTGAATGTGCAGCAGTTATGAACTTCCTGGAGGTCGAAGCTTCTCGGTTTACCTGAAAACACTGTAAAATAACTGCACTGGACTGTTATCTTATGCTCAACAACTACCTTTCCCATGAGTCTTAGCCACAGGAGCACAGTTAAAGTTTTGTGGGAGTCGATGTCGGCGAAATCAAAAAGCGTTCAGCTTGTAGAATTTATAGAAAATCCAAAATGAGCTTAATGAGCTGCGAAGGTTTGTGCAGGTTAAAGCGAACGGCTCCTCCTTGTGGAGATACTCTGAAAATACTTTGTGAACAAGTTCACATCCCAAAAGTTCAACATGTGCTCGTCAGCTGATCAGGTTACTTCATAAAAGGCCCAAATATCAAAGTAAAAAGCCTAAAGCTCCATTCAGGTGGGATTCATGTCTCAGTGGTGCTTTGGTGTGGCCTCAGGAGGCTTTCTTCTTCTTCTTCGCTCTGGAGATGAACCTTCTGCTCCTTCCTAACATTTAAAGTTTGGTTCTCGCTTCATTTTTTCTCTTTTCAAAAGCAGAACACAGCCAAAGAGTTTAAATTCTCGTGATTGATCTAAGTTTTGGTCGGAGGAAGTCCTCGCTGGGCCTCTGTGCTTCTGTCCTATGCAAACATCAGAACTGAACTTCCAGGTCTAAACACCACCTACACATTTCAGCTGAACCTCCCAGACTCACCACCAGGTGGCCCTGCTGTCAGTGAAGGCGTCTCATAGAGATGCACTGATTCTGGAAATCGTTTAAAAAGTCAAATATTGTTTTTAAAACATAACATATATTACAGTTTTTCACTCTCTGAATGAGAAAGAATTCACTTGTACAAATTGAGGATCGATGGGACACAAAGAGACCATCGATCGATCGTCAGCTGGTTTTTATGTTCATGCAGGAAATCAGAGCATCTCTCGTTCCACAAACAGGAACTGAGAGATTTAATTAAATCTTCCCTCAGTGTTGCGACACCAGATTAGAGAACAAGAGTTTATTATTTTTATTTCCCCGAGGCTTTAAGCGCTCCTTTATTCCTGTAACGCTGCAGGAAGAAAAAGCATCTTTAGATGCGTCAAATCAGCTTTTGTGGTGTTTTCTACGTCTGGATCATCAGGCAGGTTAGAGTCGCAGCACGTGTCCTTCACACTGTTGTCCACGTGTCTGCTCGTTCTATATGAATCATAAAGAAGCTGCTGTTTTTGTCACAATTACCTGAAAGTAAATGTGTTTGAAGACAAATCAGAGACGTTCAACCCATCACGAGATGTCCAAAAGTATCATCATCGCTCACCTGTTCCTTGTTTTCTGGCCACGTCTATTCTATTAAAGCATAATCTCATTGGGCCTATTTTCATCCTCCACGCTCCACCTGCAGTGACGCCATTACTGAGGCCCAGCGCTCGTCACAGTTTGAAAACCACTGAATGAAAGCATCATTACATGAAGCTCTTTATGCAGCTGTTGAATGAGCTCACAGGAGCAGAGTCACAGGTTTCTGATGAAGATGATTTTGGACATTTTTAAATGTTTTCATGGTTCACACAGAGTGTTTGGTTTCACTGAAGATGGACGTCTTAGTCTTAGTCTTAGTCAACTATACATGCAGATCTTAGTCTTAGTTCATGAGCTCGTTCAGAGCTGTTCACCACACACTGCAGAAAGCGTTTTACAACTCTAAGTTGGCCTCCAGGCTTCTGGTTTCTGCTCTTCCTGCTGCAGAGGAAACTTTTCCCTCTTTCAGCATGAAACAGTGAAACAGATCCAGATGTTAGAGCTCACTCTTCAGCATCTGGCAGGCCCCAGAGGAGCACGTTAATGCAAACGCTGCCACTGTCACATGTGGACAGGCTCTATAAGAGAGGCTTCACGTGTGTGTGTTTCTTCAGAGGCGGGTTTTGCTTTGTTGTTGTTGTTTTTTTCTGGCGTCGTTATAGTAACAAAGCTAGTCATGCAGCTAGCTAACAAAGCTAACTAACAAGGTTAGCTGTGCAGCTCGGCACCAAAACAAGAAGTTCAAGATCATTTCTGGGCCACACACTCGAGGTGTTTTCATAACCTTTGTACAGCTTTGACCTTCATCAGAGGTTCAGTCTTTTCTTGGTTAGTAGTAGTACTGAATTATTTGTAAAAACATGATGTGATTGGCTGAAGATTTGTTTAAAAATTAGGACTTTTATTCAGAGGCGCTGCCTGAAATCCTCTCTGATGTCACAGTTTTCAGCAGGTTCGTCTTCACTGTTTGACGAGACGTTCAGTGTGAACTCTAAACTGTTGCAGAGTTTCCTGTGTTTTCTAACAGGAGATGTACACTGGTGTGTTTGTGTACTTTTATTTTGCATGTTGGTTTTCAGGGACTTCTTGAGAAAAACAGCAGTTTCTTTTCAT
Source organism: Neolamprologus multifasciatus (assembly GCF_963576455.1). Classification (NCBI taxonomy): domain Eukaryota; kingdom Metazoa; phylum Chordata; class Actinopteri; order Cichliformes; family Cichlidae; genus Neolamprologus; species Neolamprologus multifasciatus. The sequence continues at coordinate 2,085,397 of NC_140456.1, forward strand.
GATTCATCAAACCAGAGTCTCAAACATCCATCTGGGTTTCTGCTCACAGTCCTCTGATTCGATGCTTTTGTAGAAATGTGCAGATGTTTTTCATTGTGTTCTGGAGCAGCTGGTTAGTTTAGCATTAACAAAGGAAATGACTCTGAACTCTAAATCTCACTGACGCTGTGTCGCGTTTGTTAGATCTGTGTGAAATGTAAAACAGGACACCTGCGAGTGGCACCGATCGCTGCTCCATCACAAACATGGCAGTTTCCGCCAACACAGATGTTGCTCCACCTCTCCATGTTACTGAATCATCAGGCCTTAAACTGTGCGTAAAATGTTTTACACTTCTGCTTCAGCCTGCGTCTTTTATCTCCACTGTTTTTAATTTGAACTGGAGTCTTTGTATTTTCACTTTTTTGGCCTTTTTGTTTTCTGGTTTAGCAAAAACAGTCTGTTTCAGAATGACGGTCCTTCTGTTTTTGCCGTTCAGAGGAATCTTTAGCACTTTGAGGAAAACAGGGAATGTTAGCATAGCATGCCCATATTAGCCGAATCATCATCATCATCATCATCATCATCAGTCAGAGAGGAAGCAGGTCGGCAGCACGAATCAGGAGGCGAGTTTGCTCAGATCAGACGACACTGCTGTAACAGACTTGAAGTTTTTCTTTGCGACTGCTGTACTAATGACATGAATTGTAATCCACCTGTATAATAGTATATATTGTAGTATATTTGGATCTGTACAGAAACACATGTTCAGTTCCTGCAGTAATGATTTCTTTTGTTAACTTCTCTCTGGTTTGCTAATAAAATATTGATGATACACGGCTTCGACATCGCTGTTTGCATGTGTGATAAATTTCCAACCCCGACAATAAAATCACTTCCTTCACATGTTTCCGTATTTTGTCGTCACTCACACACTTTTCTGTTTGTCTGTTTAAATAAAGGTTTGTTTATGGTGCAGAAATCATTTTTCTCTGTTGTCCAGTCAACATAAAACAGTTTGTAGAGCTAGCAAGAGCCTCAAAGATGCTAAAGATCATGTTATCTCTTTTATGTCTTTTTTAATTAAACTTTTGTGATTTTGATGAGAACACCTTTAACTTTTCTTTCAGTCACTCAAAGCTCACTGTCTGAGGTGTCAGACACATGACCAGACTCAGCCAATGAAACGGTCCAATCACACCTCTGGATACATTTGGAAAGTGTTGAAAAATCACACTGACGTCATTAATATCTCCAGCTGAGGAGACACTAACAGGAGGGAACACGAAGAGTGAAAGTATTTCTAGATCTGAATAAATTAAAGTTGTTTCGTTCCAAAAGCTCCACATTTGAAGGCTTTTATAGAACATCTGTAACCTATAATGTGCATTTAATAATGCAACTGTGCATGGTGGAAATTAAAGAGGGATAAGGAAGGCGTCCTCCTCAGTGCATCAGTGTACATGCAGTGAAAGCTGTTGATTTAATTATAGAGGGGAAACATAAACTCCCCTCATGTAGTTCTCAGTGGTTTGGTCCACAGCAGCGGTCCCCAACCCCCGGGCCTCGGACCGATACCGGTCCGTGAGTCGTTTGGTGCGAGAGTTGAGGTTCAGGTGTGAAATGTTTAGTTTTCAGGGTTTTTATCGGTTTTCAGCGTTATTTTGTTATCGTTTTTATCGTTTACTCGGTTTTCCTGGGTCTTTTCACGTGTGTTATGAATAAATCTTCTTTTTTTTCGGTACCGGTACTAGTTTTATTTTGTTGTATTTATCCGCGACACCTTAAAGGCCGGTCCGTGAAAATTTTGTCGGGCATAAACCGGTCCGTGATGCAAAAAAGGTTGGAGACCGCTGGTCCACAGGACAAACACAACTTCACAAACGTCTCGATGCATGATCAAACATCCAGGTAAGTAAATCTGCAAAAGTTGATTCTGCTCATCTGGACGTAGCGTTTTCAGTGAGAGTCAAGGAGGCCGTTTATGTGAAAAAGGAAAGACCATCTCTGAATCGAGGAGGGGGCCTAAGGGTACATCTTTCTCCATCATACAATCCTGTGATTGCAGCCATTCCCCAACTCTCTGTGAATGGGACTCATGATCAACAACCACTGATCAATGGTCATGATGCATAATCATGATGAACTGACCTCCATTGTTCCCACAGTGAGCTGGTTTCAGTCATTATGCAAATGTCTGTTTATAAGATTTGGGGAAACCTGCAGTCAGAGACTGAAGACGTCACCTGGATGATGACGAAACGTTTCTCCCACTGAAAACGTCCAGATGATAGAATCAGCTTCACAAACCATCCACAGGATGCGTGACCGCTGCTTTCTTCTACTTTTAAGTGTCAGTGCCTCCACCACATACTGTAGGCCTGCGCTTATTAAAGTCACTATAGAGGAAACATTTTCAAGCACTTTTTTGTTGTTTTATTTTATTTTTTAGAAAGTTTCCTGATTTCACCAGACAGAAGTGATCCGTTCACTTGATTTAAAAAAAGAATCGTGTCCCTTTTTTCCAAATTAATAACATATCTTAAAATCCCAAAGAGCATCTGGGGATTTTAGTAAGCAATAATGAGCGCTCACTAAGGTGAATACAACTTTATTTTGGCAGATGTTGGTGTCCTTGTCTCTTCAGTGATTGGTTTATATCCTGATCCTTGAGAAACATTGTGTTATTTTAAAGATCCGAGGAGCAGAGGCATTGAAGGTGGATGAGTTTAAATACCTGTGGTCAGAAATGAGTATATCAGAGGGGGAGCTCAGTGGGAGCAGTTTGAAGATGAAGTTAGAGGCGAGGCTGAGCTGGTTTGGAAGGACCAAAGCATCCCGGAGATGGATGGAAGAGGAGAGGAGGAAAGGAGGAGCTCAGACGAGGAGCTCAGAGGAGGAGCTCAGAGGAGGATGCCAAGGATAGGATAAGAAGACAAAAGCACTTTCATAAAAACTCTGTTATAAATGTTTATAATTTTAATTTGTATTTCTTGGCCAGTGAATGCATTAAGCTTCCGTAGAGCGCGTTTTATTTTTTAGAGGAAAAGCAGCTTCCGGCGGAAGTGGACTGAAGCTTCACGGCTGTGTGGACTAGTGATGGGATTTCCGGCTCTTTTTAGAGATCCGGCTCTTTCGGCTCGGCTCACTAAAAAGAGCCGGCTCTTTCGGCTCCGAACCGGCTCTTCAGGTTGTTTTGTTGCTTTAATTATTTAATCATTAACAATAATATAAAATTATGCAGAAAAGGAATTACTAATGTAAAAAAAAGTGGTTTTATTTATATATGTTTATATATGGCCCCTAGAGACAAAGCACGTACAAACTCTAAAGCATATACAAACTCCAAAAAGCACATACAAACTCCAAAACACATTTCTAGCGTTTACTGAACTTCCAAAGCAGAGCTACCCAGATCACTTAAATTACACAATTGAAAGCATGTGTGTATTGTTTGTGTATTTATAGACAAGCACTCATATTTATTCAAATAATTTAAAAAAAAAAGTTCATTTACCTGTTACTACCACACACCAAATCCGGTTGTTGATACTTCCTGGCTTGTGTAGCCACTAGGTAACAAAAGCTCAACACTGCGCCCTAGAAACCTGGAGCACTTCTGTTGTCTTTTGTATGTGCTTCTGAGTTTTTACGTGTTTTGGAGTTTGTACGTGCTTTGTCTCTAAGGTCCACTATAAATATACTTTATTTATTCACTCCACATAAAATGTAATAAATAAATCATATAATACAAAAAACAACTATTTACATTTTAAACTTTTAACTATTTAAATTTTCAGCATTTTCCTTTTAAACAAATTTAACGTGAAACGACACAAAACACTGCAAACCACAACACAATTAAATATAAATTAAAATATTAAAACAAAAAGAAGATGCACATTCTCTGTCATATGAGCCTGCATGATTTCTGAATCCTTTATCATCTGCAACTGAAAATAGTGGAGGATTACTATACCTTTCTAATGTGACGTTGTTGTCCCTCGCTCTCTTTCTCTCTGGCTCTGTTCCTGTGCTACTGTGAGTGTAACTAACGCCCCTCCCCCCTCTGCCCAGCGCAAAGTACAGGCCGTGCGGAGTTTAGCGGAAAAAAGGGCGAGAGAGAGGGTGAGAGAAAGAAAAAAAAAAAAAAACCTCACGGCTCCCAATAAGGAGCCGGCTCGCGTCGTTCACTTCAAAGAGTCGGCTCTAAGAGCCATTTCGTTCGCGAACGACCCATCACTAGTGTGGACGTCGGAAGCTGGGAGCCGGAGGTTGTTTTGTATCGCTGAGGCTCGGCGGAGCTGCTGGAGGAACCATGTCCGCTCTTCAGCACCTGAGGCTGTTCGTGAAGGAGCGTCTGAGCGCCGCAGCGGAGGAAATCTTCAGGGAGTTTGAGAAAACCGTCCTGCGGTACGAGGAGCAGCTCCAGCAGCAGCACGGGGCCCTGAGCTGGACTGCAGACTCCGCAGGTACGTGGGGCAGCAGGCCCGGGAGGAGAAGGACCAGCGCTGCGCTCTCAGGCCGGGCGGACGCTGCTAGCTTAGCCGTCGCAGAGCGAGTCCAGCCCGGGGCGGAGAGCGCGGAGGAGCCGCTGACAAAGGAGCCGCTGACAAAGGAGAATGTGGTGACTTTGACTAGTTTCTCCAATTTAAAATGAAAATATATTTTAAATCTGACATTTGTGGTTCGGTGCACACGTAAAAGCCAGCAGCCGCAGGAAGATGCCAGAGACCGTCCAGTATGAATTCACTCTGGTTTTATTGGAAAACACCAGAAACCAGTAACTGCTCATGTGTAACTAACCAGACAGTTTCAAAGATCTGGACAAACTTTAACAGCTTTTGCTGCAGAGATCACTGTCACCTAATGTGACACTCAGTCAGTACTACAAGATGATTACTGATATTATTGGATTTATTTTAATTTTTTTTTCTTTCAAACACATGAAACAGAAATATTGCCCTAACATTTGTTTATGTGCAGTTATTGATGATTCCTTCATTTTATGTTACAAATAACACAACTTTCATTTTATTATTTTAGACGAAGTTAAGAACCAAAACAATAAAAGCACTGCTGAGTAACAGTATCTGTTCTAATAGAAACTGAGCCCTTTCTGGCAGAGAGGCAAACGGCTGATGCTGTCACTGCACTCGGGTGATCCTGGGTAATTCATTAACACTGGACATGTCGTGACCCTGCGCTCTGTCTCAGTGCGCTGAGAGAGAAATACAGCCAGAAACTGCAAAAGTGCAAAAGGTTTCTTCCCCTGGATGGTGACAGAGACGCTGAGACTGTGTAAGCGTCTCATCTCTGCTCATTTCCTTTTGTTCGGGCTTTAAAGACATTTACAGATGAATGAGGTTTAGCTTGATCTTACTCTGACGATGTTTAACTCTGTCATTACCAAACACTATCACTTCAGTTTACTTCTAGTTGTAGAAGTATTTCAGTAGAATTCAGCAGAGGGGGCACAGAGACCTTTCTGGATGGTCTGAACCGCCATAGAAGATCTGCCCATGACCTTGATGCTGTGGATAAAACTGGACTAGGAACCAACGCTGATGATTTTCAGGCTGACACTCTTGTACACTCTTGGGTTGCATGAATAGTGGCTGCAAGTTTAAGAGTTTAGTGTTTCAAACAAATAGTTTTACATGGTGGTGAAAGAAGCATTTAGGCAAGGCAAGTTTATTTGTATAGCACAAGTGCTTTACAGAGACATTAGAAACAAAAACAAATAAAAAGCATGATTTAAAATTGATTAAAACAAGCAAACAAACTAACTAACTAATTAACAAACAAACAAACAAAACAGTATATAAAATCAAAACATAAAATCAGTAGTTAAAATGTAAGTTTTGAAATTTAAGCCTAAGTGTGGATTTGGTGCTTTATTCAAATGCAGCTGAGAACAGGTGAGTCTTCAACCTGGATTTAAATAAACTGAGTGTTTCAGCTGATCGGAGGCTTTCTGGGAGTTTGTTCCAGATATAAGGAGCATAAAAGCTGAATGCAGCTTCTCCGTGTCTGGTTCTGACTCTGGGAACTGATAAAAGACCGGATCCAGATGACCTGAGGGGTCTGGAAGGTTCATACTGGGTCAGGAGGTCACTGATGTAGTTTGGTCCTAAACCATTCAGAGCTTTATAGACCAGCATCAGAACTTTAAAGTCTATCCTCTGACGGACAGGCAGCCAGTGTAAAGACCTCAGAGCTGGACTGATGTGGTCCACTTTTTTGGTCTTAGTGAGGACTCGAGCAGCAGAGCTCTGAATGAGCTGTAGTTGTCTGACTGATTTTTAGGTAGACCTGTAAAGATGCTGTTACAGTAATCAAGCCTACTAAAGATGAATGCATGGACTAGTTTTTCCAGGTCCTGTTGAGACATCAGATCGTTTATCCTTGAAATATTCTTGAGGTGATATTTAGGCTTTTGACTTAACTAAAAGAATGAAAGTACTGCTTGGAGCAGAGGACCTGAAAGTGCTGATGTGTGAGTACCAGTTTAAGGAGCCAGCAATCGTTGATGGTCACACTCTGTGAGGATACTAAACTCTTTAACCTTCACTGAGGTGGCAGCTGCGTCTTTAAAAGCACCCGAGGATGAAGGAAGATCAGCGCAGAGACTGACTCCCAGTCACTAAACTACAATAACACAAACCTCATTTGTTCTTGAAACAAAAGAAAACTTTAGTCTGTGGAAACATCTGGGATAAAATAAATGAACACTCGGTTGGTTTTATATGCCTGTTTTTCATCACTGTGCAAAGTCATCTGTGGAGGATTAACCTTACGGTGCATCAGCTGCACATGTGCTGCAGGCAGGGACATCCAGAGGAAGTGCTTCAAAGACGTGTAACAGGAAATGAGCACTTGGCCGTTGACTCTGCAGATGCCTCTCTCTGTTTCTGCAACTTTAGAACTCAGTGGGATCAAAGACGATGTGAGCGGTCACAATCAGACAGGTAGATTTTTTTTTAGGTTTTTCAGAGTTAAAGAGTAAATGTGGTCACAAGATGCTCTGGAAAAAAAACAATAAAAAAAGGTCCAGCTGTCAAAAATATCTTCCTGTTATCTCTCAATTGATGATGATGGATCGTCACCTGCAACTCCACACACAACTTAACTTGAGCCGAGGTCTGGGCGTGAACTCAGAAACATTTGTGTTGCAGGTGTTGGTTACATGTGGAGGAGCGACATGAAGCCAGGATTTCATTTATAATGAATGTCAGAATAAACATGATATTTTCATGCTAATTTCGTGCTAATTGTTGAGGTATCATCCGTCACTTTGACCCTCATCAATCCGAGACGTCATCGTCCATCAGAACAAATTGTCGTATCATAGTATGAACGAATTCTTTCTCCCTTTTATCTCTGCAGACCTTCCACAGGAAGATGACTGCAAAGAGGAGGAGAAGGTTTCCATCGAGCTCTGTAAGCAGAAAGAGGCCTCTGCTGTGGACCAGGAGAAACCAGAACCAGCACAGATTAAAGAGGAAGAGGAGGAGTTCTACACCGGTCAGGAGGGCGAGCAGCTTATCCTGAAGGAGGAGAGCGAGACAATTATGGTGACTCTTACTTATGATGAAAGTGACCTCAGTGAACCTCAGCACAAGTATGTGGACTCTGGATCTACGACAAATGCAGAGCCACAGCCAGAGGAGCTACATCAGCGTACCAGAAGCACCACGAAAGCTGTCACATCACAGAGTCGGCGTAAACCTGACGTGGGGAAAAAGTCTGTAAAATGTGACGTTTGTGGAAAAACCTTCAAGTATAATTTCCAAATGAAGAAACATTACAGAATCCACACAGGCGAGAAGCCGTACGCCTGCGGCACTTGTGGAAAAAGATTCTATCAGATTTATTTCATGAAATATCACGAAAGAAATCACACAGGTGAGAAGTCGCACCTGTGCATCACCTGTGGGAAAAGATTCACTGACCTATCGGCACTTAAAAGGCATACATCGATCCACACAGGCGAGAAGCCGTATTCCTGCGAAACGTGCGGGAAATGTTTCAGGCACAGCGCGACTCTGTTGGTTCACATGAGAACCCACACAGGTGAGAAACCGTACGCTTGCAACACCTGTGGGAAAAGATTCACCAACTTATCCGCATTTAAAAAACACGCCGCAATCCACACAGGTGAGAAACCGTATTCCTGTAAAATCTGTGGGAAAAGTTTCACTCAGAGCGGGAATCTGACAGTTCACATGAGAACGCACACAGGTGAGAAATGGTACTCCTGTGAAACGTGTGGCAAAAGTTTCAGTCGAAGTAGCAATTTAACTGTTCACATGAGAACGCACACAGGTGAGAAGCCTTACCACTGCAACACCTGTGGGGAACGATTTAAATACGCCGCGACGCTAAAGAACCACATGGGAACGCACGCAGCGGAGACGTCGCACGCTTGCAAAAAATGTGGCAAAGGCACCAAGGTGGAGTGATAACAATCTGGTCGCTACGGAAACCCATACAGGTGAGATGTCAGGGTCCTGAAACACCTGTCGGGAAAAATATTATGAATATGCTTGTGGTAATTTAAAGTCACAAAAACTGCTGTGACTTTATGTTCACAACATCTGTGTGTTGTGCTGACGAGATATCAACTAGAGCGCAATAAGGCTGGGCTGTGCTTTCATGCAATACCACTTTGTACCACAAGATGGTGCAACAAGTCAGCGTAACCTTTATTTAAGGAGGTAGGAGTGACTCCTTATAAATACTTTATTTAAGTCATGGCATCAGCTCCGTCTATTTTACTGCAGGATGTCAAAGACTAGCTCAGTTTCTATATTTTTGACTTTCAGGAAGTTGAATTAACAACTTTAAAATGCCAGAGCATGTTTTTAACATTTTAACACCAGATAATTAATCTGATTGATGTAAAATATAAAGTATTTCAATATCCTCATAGAAGAGAAAACACAAAGACAAAACACTTGGAATAAGTTGTTCTTATGCTCTGCTATCATGTGTTCGGCACAGGGATGCAAATCAGTCCTAAACATGCTTGTTATGTTGTGGTTAGCTGTGATGTCATGTTTTCATGCTGCTGTTCTGAGTCAGTCAACATCTGGCTCATTTGTGTTAATGAAGTGCAGCTGTGAGACAAACTCCTCTCAGACTTCTACTTTCAAACTCTGTGGTACAATGTTTTGTGTCTCCAGGTAAAAACACCCGTTAGCCTTGAATAATCAATGTCATCGTGTGTGGGCGGAGCTTCAAATGGCCCTCAGTGAAGGTCCAACAGCTGCTCTCTAGGTGCACATCTGCACTTTCTTCATTATCTTCCTTCTTCTGCGTTTGCTGCTCCTGAAGGAAGCACGTTATGCCACATGTGATGTGACTTTATGTCACATTTGCGGTGTTGAAGTCAGTCCGTTGTGGCTTATTGATTGTATCCTGTCGGCATCATGCTGACTGAATGGTTAATATCAGCCCCTCCTCAGCACACTGTTCAGTGTTTTGTAGTGGACAGTAGGGCTGCCACGATTAGTCGACTAGTCACGATTACGTCGACTATCAAAATCGTCGACTTATTTAATAGTTGACGCGTCGTTTGAAGCTTTGTAAGATCCCAAAAGACGCAGGAATAAGTAGTAGGATTTAAGAGTGTAATAACGGACTGAAACAGAAGATGGCAGCACTGCATGTACAAGGATGCCAGCTGCCGTTAAACCCCGAAGAAGAAGAAGCTGTGTCCCAGAATTCATAGCGCAGCCCAGCTCAGTTTCCAACAATGGCGGCAGCTAGTTAGTTTTAATATTACTCTTATTATTCTTTCTGGGTCACAAAATAAACGTTTAACATATTTTCAGGCGAGAATGTAGCTGTGTAAACCTCAAATATCTGCTCAGTTTATCAAGACACCACATATTTTCAAAAGCACTCCGACGTTTTCGGAGACGTCTGTTAGCCACTAGCTCGATAGCTAGCCGGGGGCTAGGCTCACTAGAGCCGTGAGAACACCGGACTCCCGGCTAATCGTTTTCAAACCCACCGCCGTCTTTCGCTACTCAGGTTAAACATGATATATAAGTCACTTAGATAACTTAAAAATGTTATTGTTTGGCTTTTTTAGTATTTTATTTGTTCCTGAGTAAATCGGTTTGGCTGAGATTAAAGTTATAGTTTTTACACAGCTGAATAAACGTCAAGCAGACAGCTGATTATCAGAAGTGTGAGATGCTCGAGAATATACTCCGGTGTCCTGTTATATTTTAGATAGCAAGGAGTTTATTAAACTTCACCAAAACAATCTGCAAATTTCATTAAAATTTAATAAACTATCATCTTGTCTTTATTTTTAGTTAGCACATACCTTAAACACTTAAAGCTGTAAGCTAATGATAGTTATATAAGAGCAGATGCTGCTGGTGCAATAAGCTGTACGTTTTTCGTCCAATGGATGATGATCTGATTAGTCGACTATCAAAATAATTGTTTGTGGCAGCCCTGGTGGACAGTAGTATCAGAGATTAAAGCTGCTCGGCAGTATTTGAAACATTCACATCCAGTTATGAAATTAGATCTTGTGTATGTCCCAGTAACAATATAAACAGTTAATAACATTTATAATTTTGCTGTTTTTACCCCCATGAAGGCTTTTTGTTACACTCAGCCTTTGAGACAAGAAGAGATGAGACTGTTTATGATGGTTTGAACCCAAAACCTTCTGTCTGTGCTGTGACCAGGCTATCTACTCTGTTTATCTGACTAATGCAGCTACACTTTGTACTCAGTCGGTCAGTATTTGTTTTTCAAGCAGAAGCCGTTCCCACACAGACTTTAACAGTTAATGACAGACCTGTGATGTTCTGGCTGTTCCCCAGCGGTTTGCACTGCACCTCATTTTTATTTATTTGAATTAACGTCACACAGAGGTGTCTGAGTTAGTCGTCTGTGGCTCTCCTGGTTTTACAGCAGCGTCTCATCTCACAGCTCCACACACATTTACCGGTCTGACACCTGGGACTTAGAAACACGTCTGCTGTTGATCAGCAAACAGCCGTCTGCTTGTAACAGTACATCCTATCAGGTGCGTAGTTTAAGACCAAAAATAGCCACATAAACACTTCAGTTCTTTAACATTTAATGACTTTGGGATCTTAAAAAATCACGAGCATCCTGTTAGTGTGGTGGGTTAGCCAACACTAAACCCCGGGCCGAGTTCAGCAGAGGCGGATAATCTTCTGGAATAACTTGTGAGTAATTCTGTCGGGTCAGAGGAGCATCTCTTTAGCTACATTTTCCGTCTCTTTAGCTACATTTTCCGTCTCTTTAGTTACATTTTCAAAAAAAATGCCTTTCATCAAATATTTCTGAGTGTGCACGATTCACAGCAGAGCTGTCAGACTCCAAGTGCCTTCTGACTTTAACAGTGATGATGTTTCAGAGTTTGTTGTGTCACACTGTGCGAGACGGGTTGAATGAAGTGTAAATCTGTGTCAGGCAGAACAAAGTGTGAATTTTAAGGTGTCAAATAGTGAACTTGATCCTTAACGACTGTTACAGAATCACAAACGAATGAAGACGTCTGATAATTATGAGGTTTAACTTCTGTGCTTGAGTTTTGCTTGGGTTAATCTGACAAATAACCTTTAATATCAATGTAATCCTTTTTTTTCTCAGAAGTATTTTGAAAAATGTCATTCATTTGAAGTTCTGTATAATCCATCTTGTAAAAACCCATTATGCATTGTGGTGATTTATTTAATCTGAGTTTAAAACAAAGGTTTATTGTACAGTAACATCATATCTGAGCCGACTAACGAGCTGTGTTTCAGGTGTTTCTTTGTTTTTCCAAAGCATCATAAACAACTAAATTCATATATTGTATCATATTTGATATAACAGCAATCTTTTATATTTAAAAAATAAACATGTCGAAACTTTGATTTGGCTGCTGGTGGACTGTTTCTTGCTAGATGGGAACGTCTACCCAGGTGATTAATCTGGGAGTTCCAGGAGACGACTCACCATCATTAGTGTTGACATGAGGCTGAAATCATTACAACAGAATGGCATTGTTGTCGTTCTATTAGTGTTATCATTTATCCTTTTCAGGGTTGTGGGGAGCACGCACATTCACACCTATGGGTAATTTAAAATTACCAACCTAAATGAACCTAACCCCATGTCTTTGGAGTGTGGGAGGAAGCCGGAGACAATCCACACAAACAGGAAGAACCTGGCCAAGTGCAGGAGTGTGGTGGTTGGTTTGTGAGCCACCAGAGCTAACCACCACCCCAATGTGCTATTATGCCTATTATGTTATTCTATACAACAAAATATAGTGCAACTCTGTCACTGGCACAAAAGGTGATACTGTAAATTTAAAAAGAAGATTAAAGATGAGATAAAGTAACACATTTAGGTTTTCTAGGAACATTGTAGAAATAATACTGCACAGTCAGTGCATCAATACTGAAACAAACTTTGTATAATATCACTCGGGAGTCTTTTTAGACCTGCACACACTAATGTGCAGTGCATTATGGGATGAGTAGCTCACTGTTAAACGATCGCAAATGTTTCTCCTTTATTTTTGTTTATTTATTTAGTTACTTATTTATTATTTTTAATTAAATATTTTCTTATGGCTGGCTGGCTCTTTCTAAACCTTAAACTTCTTTATTTTCTGAAATATAAAATGTACTTTCACGGACGAATTCCTTTAAAAAGTGGGAGCTCAGCGTGGAGCTCCAATAAAACACGGGCACGGGCGGAACTACAGTTCACTCCCTTCTCTTCTGCCGGAACTCGACAGTGTGACACTCGGGTCGTAAACAGCAGCTGCGCAGGCGCTAGCAGCGTTAGCTGCTGGAGGCAGGATGTCTTCAGCTCAGTGTTTTCCTCCGGCTCATGAACTCTGTCAGGCGGATGTGGAGCGAACCTTCGTCCGCTGTCAGGAGGAGCTGCTGGACATCAGCTGGAAGCCTGAGATAAAGTTACACAGAATCGGTAAGAAACGATGACATGTTGCAGGGTTTTAGGGGTAGCAGAGAGCTGCAGGTATTTCCCAAAGAGAGAGAGAGAAACGCCAAATTACATACAACCCAAATCCCAAATAGCTCGCTGCTGTGAAAAATGTAAATAAAACCAGAATGTCTACAAATCCCATAAACCCATATTTTATTCACAAAGAACACATCAAGTCTTTAAACTGAGAAATGGACAATTTTAAGACAAAATCATTTTTGACAGCTCAAAGAAAAGTTGGGAAGGGAGAAAGAAAAGGCTGGAAAATGGAGGTGGCACTAAGAGGAAACAGATGGAGGAACATTTGTATCTAATTAGCTTAATTGGCAGCAGGTCAGAAATGATGCTGTCATGGAAATCACAGCATGGTCTCAGGAAAGCGTCCAGAAATCATGTCTGTGAACAGTTTGCTGTACCGTGATCCAGGAATGCTGCCAAAGCTCATTTAAAATGGACCGAGGGAGAATGAAAACCATTTTGGTCGAATGGTAATTTAATTTGAACACAATCGTCCTCAAGACTAAAGATGAGAATAACCATCAGTGTTCAGTTCAAAAGCTTGCCTCTCTGATGTATGGAGGGAGGTGAATCAGTGCTTATGAAAGTGGCAGCATCCACATCTGGAAAGAATCCATCACTGCTGAAAGGTATATACAGATGAGCAGCAGAGACTGGATGAGGGAATTTGCTCTCGTCCAGATGTTTTTTTTCTGTTTTTGGGAAGCTGATTCTAAACCGTGCTGCAGTCGTTCCAACAACCATGACGAGCAAAAGATGGAGCAGGACAAGTCATGAAACATCTGCTTGTTAAATTCAGTTGTGTAAATCCACAAAAAGCAGTAAACCTTGGATCAGCTGATCACAGCCTGTTCACAAAGAAATTCTACTGGAGCTCTCAACAGCAGTGGTGACTTTTAGGCTTTCACAGCCTCTTAAATCCACTTTAACCTCCGACTGTACTCATTTTCCTGTCACCCCTCACTATGTAGGCAAAGGAAATTTTCCTTCTTTTTTTCTGCTCATTTTCTACTTGAGTGATTTAAGCAGAGCACATTTATTAAGTTAACTTTAGTTTAAATTTTAAGTTTATATTCTCATTGATTGATATTATTTTATTATTACATTACTTTAGCACAAGGTTTAGGTAGCGTTGCAAAAAAGGAGCCCCTCCAAAGAGCTGCTTTATACTTACGTACTTTACTATTATCATTAGATGCTGCATTAATTTATTTTTTATTACACTCTGATTTAATACGGTGCAGAATCTTTGCTTTAGTCGTGTGTTTTGCAAACTCTGTTTCTGCCTTATTTACTTTAATTCCTCATATGTTTGCACATGTTTCTACTGATCCAGCTTCTATTTCCTATCTGAATATAAAGAAATTGGTTTGGAGCTCTGCATTTACTGAGGCAACAGTATCGGTGACTTATGTGTTATGTAATCTGATCAACAATTGATTGTTGAATAACCAGGAAGGAAGAAACTTCACAAACTGACATGTTGCAATGATGGCATCTTCTTACAACACCACGCTCAAATTCAGTGAGCTCTTTCAAACCAAACATTCTGTAATAAATGTTTGCTTTGAGGGCTGCTTGGCTAGATGCTTGATATTTCTACAGCTGTGGCAGCGGGACTGTAAACACCTGAGTTTAAAGATTAGCAGGTGTGGTCCTGTAGTATTGCCCATTTGGTGCATGTTTGGCCTGAAGTCTGTCGACACAAATCATTTGTTTAAACTAAAAGCACGTCGTGATTTTTTTTTTTTTTCTTGTAAAGTTCTGTGTTTAAAAGTTGTTAAAAACCAAAATGAGGCAGGATGTGTGTGTGTGTGTATATATATAGATATATATAGATAGATAGATGTATATATATAGATAGAGATATATGGAGATAGATAGATATCTAGAGATAGATATCTATATAAAAAAAGCTATGACTTCACATCCTAAACATCTGTGTTTTGTATGGAAGAGAGACCAACTGAACTTAAAGTGGGGACATGCAGTACTTTCATGTAATGCCAATTTATACTAAGGGTAACCCTTATTTAACCAGGTAAGTTGTTAACAACAATCTTACACTGCGGGCTGAGCAAAGGGCAAATCCTTGTGAGGAAGTGAATAGAACTAAAAAGAAATATTCAAATTAAGAGAAGCAGAACACATTTCAAAACTCTCTAAGGTAAAAACACGGTCCCTGCTGGTTTAAAAAAATGTGGTTACATTCCCCAGAACGTAATCGTCACACTAGGAACTTTTCATGTGTCCGTTTGTCCCCTCAGATCTTCTGTGTGTCAGTCAGAATGAGGAAGAGGAGCTCTGTAACCAGGAGAGAAACTCCCGTCTGGACCAGGAGGATCCAGAACCTCCACAAATCAAAGAGGAAGAGGAGGAACTCTTCATCAGTCAGGAGGGAAAGCAGCTCCTACTAAAGGAGGAGATCGATACTTTTATGGTGACTCCTGCTTATGAGGACAGTGACCTCAGCGAGTCAGAATCAAACTGTGATCAGCTCCTCTCTCCCAGCTCTCCTGAAACTGAGAGCGTGAACGAAGGAAGCTTTGATGTCGCCTCAGGATCAACTAGAAATGCAGAGCTGAAACCAAAGCAGAGCCGTCACAGAAACAGCGACTCTGTCAGTAAATGTGACGTTTGTGGGAAGGACTTTCAGGATGACGGGAACCAACACAGAACCTCAGAGAAGCCGTACGCTTGCAGCACCTGCGAGAAAGAGTTCTATCAGCTTTATATAATGAAGTATCACCAAAGTGGCATCGCAGAGGAGAAGCCGTTTTCTTGTGAAACATGCGGGAGAGGTTTCCGAGCTCGAGATAAAATGTTGATTCACATGAGAATCCACACGGGCGAGAAGCCCTACCTTTGTAATGCCTGTGGGAAAAGCTTTTCTCAGTCATCAGCGTTGAAACGGCATGCGTTAATTCACTCGGGAGAGAAGCCGTATTCCTGCAAAATATGTGGGAAAACCTTCTGTCAGAGTAGTGATTTGACCGTCCACAGCAGAATCCACACGGGGGACAAACCGCACATCTGTAAGAGCTGTGGGAGAAAGTTCTCTGACGCTTCAGCGTTCAAACGGCACACGGCGATCCACACGGGCGAGAAACCGTATTCCTGTAAACTGTGTGGAAACAGCTTCAGGCAGAGTGGCCATTTGCTGCGACACATGAAGATCCACACAGGCCAGAAGGACTACTCTTGTACAATATGTGGGAAAAGTTTCACTCAAAGCGGCGGTTTGAACGTCCACATGAGGATTCACAATAGATAGAGACCGTACTCTTGCAAAGTGTGGGAAAAGCTTCATCAATCGTCGTAACGTGTTTGCACACATAAGAATATAAACGTGCAGGAGAAGAAGTCCTGCCAGACATGTGGGAAGAGTTTCACTCAGTGTTAGTTTAACAGCCCACAGACTCTCAGGAGGAAAGTCAGGCCTGTAATGTCTGAGTGGAAAATACGTCTGGGGACAGAAGTCGTTAAGTAAAGCTTTCAGCTTTTAAGCGATTTTTCAGAAATGTATAGCAGGCTGTGTTCGATGAAGCTGCCCAGGCCTGGATCAGCGTGTCAGACTGCACAATCAATCTTTGTCAAATTGTCCAGTAGATGTGGTGAATCTGTAATAAGTGCATTTCAGTTTTTATTGAATGGGTCTTATTGAAACGTGGATGTTTGTATGGAAGTATGATGATGTCATGGATTCAGTGGGTTGTACTCTGAGGCCTGTACAACATTTGAAATGCTGTCAGTGTGCTTTCTGCAGGCAGATATAACGTTCAAATGATTTTCAGACGACTGCATTCTGTGTTGCATCGCTCCTGTTTCAAATAGTTTCATGTCTGTACAGAGCACGTTGTCTCAGCTTGTTCCTGTGTGCAGTGTTTGTGATTGGGACATGCAGCTGAGGCAATATTAGATGTAGACGTTGGATAACAATCATTCTTTAGCACCAGTTACTCAGGTTCATTCACCTACCAGTAATTTATACTCCAAGTATCACCTGGTGTCATAATAGCAGTAATTGTATAACTTTGTTGTATTGCAAGGGTAACTGAAGCTACACAACAGGAGTGAAGGAGGTCAAAATGAAGAAGATCTTGTTAAATGTGTGTTAATGTTTCATCTGAAATTAAGGACTTGAAAACTAATGTTTCTCTCTCCTGAACCTACTGGAAGAACATGGTGAACTGATAAGGACCACGGTTTACCCCACCTCTGTGTACTCAGAGGGCCTGTAACTGAAAATATTTAAAGTACGAGTGTTGCATGGTTTATTTAAACGTACTGAGCTATTGTACAGAAAAACCGTCTGATTATGAGTCAAGTGTGAAATTTTCCAGATTTTATATGAAATATAAATTATGTTGTTTGGTTTTACGTTATGTTTCCATCTGAGGCACCTGATTAAAATTTGCACATTGTAGTCAGCCTGTTTCTGTTTTATCAGGGTTGAGTTCCCCCTGCTGGTCAAAGCCCAAAATTACACTTAAAAGTAATAAAAAGAATGAAAGATGCTGTGCATTATTAGCATCAGCCTGCATTTTAAACCAGCATTAAACAAATATGAAATCTTTTTATTACCCTGACGTGACTGTAAATGTTTTCAATGACAGAAACATGAAGTCTGACCGCTGCGAAGGTTTTCTGCTGCCAGAAGAATCGGATCAAAAAGATTAAATGTAAGTGAAAATCACGCGAGTCATAAAACTAAAAACCAATTCCTAAAAGTCTGGATCGGCTGTAAAATGTAAAAACAGGTCACATTACAATAGAACATAGAAAACATGTCAAATCTCCATCCATCCATCCGTTCGCTTCTGCTTATCCGGGGCCGGCTCAGCCTCAGCAGAGAAGCTCAGACCACGCTCTCCACCACCAGCTCATCTCGGGGAACACCAAGGCGCCCTCAGGCCGGCCGTGTAAGCTCAAGTTCAGCTTGGTCTCTGTGCATGAGACCGTTCTGAAATACCAAAGGTCTCTGTGACGAAAAAGACATTTTTATAATGAGCATAAATATAATGAAAACAGCGGGTTGTGGGTTGAATCACACACAAACCTTGTTTCATGAATCTTACACATTGTAAGGCAGGAAGAACATCACCAGTTCTTCACGTGTCAAACGGTGCGTGAATCTAACAAAAGGCGCTGGTTTCTTTTTCAATAAGCGACGGTCTCAGTTCCTGCTTCATTTTGTTGTCACGTCTCATTTCTATACCAAGAATTTGAGCTGCTGACATTTTAAATGTTCTAGAAGTCAACAGCATGATGTTTAAATGTATTTTAGATATTTTCTAACAACTGAAGACAGTATTTTCACAGGGATACACTGACTGAGCTTTTCCAGTATTGACATCAGCACCTATGAAATGATTTATTCATCACTATGAGGAAGAAACTGAATCGTTCTTTTATGTTCAAAGTAAGTAAAACAAATGAAAACAGGACTTTATTTCTTTCAGTCGTCTTGTGAAACACAGAACAGCTCAGGGCTGAAAAAACTAGATCAGCTGTTGTCGGGACACTTGACCCGGTTTCTGTCATCAGACTAATATCCAGTCCAAATCCTGGGTTGGTGCATTCATAACTCCTCTCACAGCGCTCTGACTCTGGGTGATGGACATTTCAATCACAGAGGATTTCTCCATCATCTGTGATTTGATGTTTCAGCTCTGTGGCGTCCTGCCTGGAAGCTTCCCCATTCTCCACTCTGTGGTTCTCATGTCGACCGGCAGGTTGCTGCTGCTTCTGAAACTTCCCCCCTCATGTGGACCTTCAAGCTGCCGCTCTGAGTGAACCGTTTCCTGCACAGTTAACAGGAATACAGCTTCTCCTCTGCGTGGACTCTCATGATCCTCTCGAATGGCGTCATGAAGCTGAACCTCTTCAGATTATTTTTTCAGATGCAGTTTCTCCCACATGTGGATTCTCACGTGGCTCGCTAAGCTCGAGTGATTTTGGAGACTTCCTGCATGTTTTGCAAGTATACAGCTTCACGCCGGTGTGGATCCTCAGGCGAGCCGTTAAATCGCTGTTCTGACCGAAACCCTTCCCACAGAATTCACAGGAGCAGTTTCTGTGACAAACTCATCAGGAAATTATTTACTGAGGTCAGAGGTCAAGAGAAGAGCAGGTTCATTTTCTTGCTTCCTTTTGCATGTGAGGAGGCGCCCCCTGCTGTCTATTAGTCAAAACAACATTTCAATCTGAGCTTCACAAGAATGAAGCTGCTGAGTGGCAAACGAACGATGAGCTGTTTCTCACATGGAGGCCACAGCAAAACATCTGTAAACGTGTGGGCTTAGTGATGAAACAGCAGGAGACACCATGTTTGACTTAAGCGCCCGCGAGTGCGATGAAGGATCCCAGAGAGCCGACTGTTGGTTTGTGAATCATTTATTAAAGAAAACGTCCAGAACTCGAGTGAACTTTAAAAAACCTGAACAATGAAAAGATGACAAAACATCTTCCAAACATCAGACGTATCAATCTTTATACAACTAATGCATTTTTACATGATTAATAAAATAAATAAAGCTGAAAGGACATGCACAGTTACTCAGTAACAAACTTATTATTTAGAATTTAGAGCTTCGTCTTTAATTTACCTCATTTATTAAAACAAAAGAAAAAAGAACAGAATATTTACAATTTGTTTCTAATTTGTTTCTAACACTGACACTACAGACGTGGTGCAAACGTGTAAGCGTTTCCTCCAGGACCTCAAAGAAACTCAAAGATGGCCTCACAGCGCGCTCTGTTAATCTGCATTTATAGACTTGGTCGAAAGTTTTTTTTACTGGCACAAATTTGCTGTTTTACACGATTTTATGATGTAAGCGAGAACCATCGGGAACATTTCACACTTTTAAAAGACTTTTATTGCCAAATAAATCAAATGTATGTAAATCCCAGGAGTTTCCTGGTCACAGATTCAAAATGTTCATTTGATTCTCCTCCGAGCGACTTGGTATCACTTTCTTGTATAACGATATGCTGGAAAACGTTCAGCTGGTCATCGTACTGACAGTTTGGTCAAACCTTAAAAAGCAGGTGTTAGAGCAGAAGCTCACAAACTGATCCTGGAGCTGTGAACTGATCAGCAACAATCAGGATTTGAAGCTGAAGCTGAGCTCCAGCACACGTTGCCTCTGCAAACACCGACTCGTTCAGCAGTTTATTTGCAAATAAAAATCTTTGAAACGTGTGAAATGCTTGTGACTGACTTCGAAACATATTTTCCCCCAAAGATATTTATATGATGATAAATCCTTCCCCACAGGTGTGACGGGGTAAGGCAGCTCACGTTTAAATCGTTTCTCGCAGGCCTGAGAAAGCTCAGCTTCTGTGGGTTCTAATGTGGACGCTGAGGCTTTTCCAGCATGCAGCTACACCCACTGTGATCTCTGTGGGCTTCCAAACGCTTGTTTCACGCTGTCAGGTCGCCTTGTTTTCCAGCAGCTGTTGTATTCGTGCAGCTTTCTCGCAGCCTGAAATACACGTTTGCTGTATTTCTGTGATATTTAGTGCAAATCTTGCTTGAACACAACTTCTTGTGTGGAATTTACAACCTACAGCTACGTGTCACATGTGTGCAGCTTCACGTGTGCAGCTTCACGTGTGCGGATCCTGGGAAGCTTCAGCATTTGGGACTTTTTCATAAAGTTATTTTACCCACTTCACATTTTGCAGACTTCTTTATGCCGACTCTTGGACATGTGACAGTTTTCTACAGTTTCTTTCATTGGCCTTTCTTCTGCGCTTCCTTCTTTGTTTCTCGTGCACGTTTGCGGCTGATCCTGACCTCACGCGCTTGCTTCCTATCAGCCTCCAGTTTGGGGAGCTGTGAAAGAGACTCTGGCCATCGTTTGGTTCCTGTTCTCTATGTTCCTCATAAACAGGAGTCACCACCAAGCTCTCGGCGTGACGCTTCAGTGCCGACTGCACTCCCTCCCTCCTGAGTTTGTGCTGTTTGATCTGTGGACGCTTTGGTTCTTGCTGATTGGACAACAGTTTCTTGTGTTTCTGTTTAACATGAGGAGGCCCTGGTTCCTCCTGGTTCAGGCTGCAGTTCCTCTCCTGGTTACAGAGACGCTTTTTAGGAAGAAGCTTCTCTGCTGCAGTGACGTGGAGCTGTGGGTGGTCTGCAGGGACAAGATAAATGTTAGTAACAGTCCATAAATAAGCACAGAGAACAATCCTGACCTAGCAGGTGATTTAAACTTCTGTGTCGGTGTTTGAGACCTTGTGGTCGCGTCTCGGTGTTTCATATAAGCTGTGCCAGCGTCAGATGCCAGGGCATTATTCTGCCTCCCTACTCTGCTGGGGAAATTTTAAGAGGTAAACATATTTGACATGTTCTTCCACATCTTTGTAAATGCTCTTGCGTCCATTCCAACAGACAGGCTCCCTCCAGGAGCTTCAGGGAGTCTTTATTTTGAGATGATAGTGATTATTTTCTGATTAATTCAAAACCTTTGTTGAAAAAGTAGCTGGAAGTGAACAAGAGGAACTGACTTGGGTTTCAGAGAGATCTGGTTATAACGTACCTGCAGAGTCGATTTAATACAGTACAAGTACAGATCAGCTAAGTGCAGGTACTAGTTTCCAATTTCACAAACCAAACACACACAAAAATACAAAAGTCCTGATGGCACTTTTCTACTCTACAACATGTCTCCTTCACCCATCCTGTCACACACAACAGTCAGCAGCTCAGCTTCAGTATCCTGCCCACAGACACTCTGGAGCAGCCAGAGGGAACCCCCAACCTTCTGATTAGCAGGTGAGCTGCTGAGTTACACCACCCAGCTGTGCTGCATCATAACTACAAGTCTGGCGTTAGAAGCTGTGACAGACTCAGTGAGTTATGGTGATTTCTACAAGTGTACAGACCTGAGGAGCCACGTGACCTCCCTGTGGGCATCTCTGCTGCTCTGACCTCAGTCTGATCTTTCTAAAAGCTGAAGGTGTCTGCTTTTAACTCCGCTTTTCTCTTATTATTATTATTATTATTATTATTATTATTATTATTATTATTATTATTATTGTTGTTGTTGTTGTTGTTGTTACTTTGGTCTGCGAGGCTGACATAAAGAGCTCGGAGCTCCCGCAGGCTCACACTCATTCATCCCGGTTAGCCTACCGATCCTGTGCAGCTTGATCTCCGGCTTCCAGAAGCTCTCCAGCAGCCTGCGCTGCCGCTCGATGTCCTGCTCATACTTGACGATCGTGTTTTCAAACACCGTGAAAATTTCATCCACGGCAGCAGACAGCCGCTCGTTGACAAAGTTTATCAGAAACTCCACTGTGGACATTTTTACTTTCGATTAAACGATCAGCACAAGTCCTTCTACAGTTCCGGATTCTCCTGAATCTGCTTCCGCTGTGTGCTGCACCATTAAAGTTCCTGAATGAAGCTAAGACGTTTTATAAAGTTCCGCTCTCGGTAAATTACTGCCAAACTTTATTTGTTACATATTATTATTATTATTATTATTATTATTATTATTATTATTATTATTATTATTATTATAGTTATTATTGTTTTTTATTATTTTATTATTGTTTTGTTTTTTGTTTTTTTTGTATTGGCACAGTTATTGAAAGTAAGTAATCGCAGGCCGCCATCATTTCCATTTTCACTGTATAATATTAGAATGGTCTTATACCATAATCTGACAGCGTGTTTGTTTGTTTGATGTCGCTGTCACGGTGTCGTATCACTTGTCTTTTAAAGACTTACTAAAAATCATCACTGTAACATCTATAAGTTTTACAGCTTATCATGTATGTGTCACGTGTCATTGCACCTGAGCAGCCATCACAGCAGCTCTTACTACCATCGTGTAAACCTTCTCCTTCAGTCACAAATCATCTACCCACTCACTCTGCCTGCTCTCTTCTTAAAATGTCAGTAATACATATACAACAATAACAGTTTGATCATTAATTTCTTTAATAAATTAATTAATTCTCACCCCCCCCCCCAAAAAAAAAATAAAATAAAATAAATTAAAAAAACGAAGAACAATGAAACGATGACTCTACCTGCTCGCATCGCTTAATCTATTTATTTTGGTTACAGACTCTTTTCATGCACATAATTAGTTTTTGGGATCATTTTCTGAAAAGGGGATCAAAAACAAACAATAAGGAAAAAATAAAGCAAAGTAAGCAGATGAAATTGACTGAATATTATTTATTTTATTTTGTTGGCATTGTAGTATATTAAGATGATAAATAAATAAAAATATGATGAGGTGAAGTCATTGTTTCATTCATTTTAAGTTTTTTTAAAAAGTAAAGTAAGTACTAGTGCATGAAGGCTGATAGAAGTTAATATAAATTTAAAAGTACAAATCCAAACAAAAAGAATTACATAATTATTTATGGCATTAACGCCTGCAATATTTATACAATACAGATGCTTATTTTTTATATGTAATTTATCTGTAATTATAATTGAATTCAATTGAATTTATCATTTCAATCTTTATACAGACAAACCCAGTTCCAAAAACAAATAAAAACAATAATAATAAAATAAAATGAAAATCAAATATTCATCTATTTTAGTCTCAGAGTACAGTCGTGGATCTGAGCAGCTTTAAGACCCAGAGCAGAGCAGCTGTCAGCAGCGGTAAATATAGCAGCGTTGTGGTGTGTGCGCTGTTCTGTGTGTGCGCTGTTCTGTGTGTGGTGTCGGTGTGCGGGTCAGAGCAGCTCCGGGTCACCATGAGGAGGCCTGAACAGACCGGAGCAGTCTGAGCTCTCCTGTCAGCACGAAGCGAACATGGCGCGTCTTTAAAGCTCAAACTGAGCGTGAAGGAGCCTGAAGATCAGCCGCACGTGAGTCACGGCGTCCTTGTGTTCAGCGAGCGTGAGGCATTCACTGCCTGCTGTTTCTGTAGGTTAACTGAACATCTTAAATCTCTGTCACTGGGGCCACAGAGAATATTTAATGTCTGTACCTTTATTATATTATTGAGATGACATATGCCAAGTAAAATGCTTTAACTAAGATTTATTTTCTTTGTGAATCATCAATAGGTTGATGATTACATTTATTTTATTTGAACAAAGGGATTAAAAATCCTGTAGCGCGAGCTGATATCCTGCTGTGTACTTTATCCAGCTTTTATTTACAGAAATGTGAGACAAGGAAAAGCAAAAAAATCTCATATATGATCCAGTTAATAAGGTCCTGATTTATCTTGCAAATATATTTTTCATCAATACATTAGATGTGTTATTATTGATACCACTACCACTACAAAGCGCTTTATATGGTAACAGCAGAAGCTGTACAATACAATATTAGAGGTAATCAAACAGTCCTATAACATGAGTAACATGATAGAGTTTTAAGATATGAGACGACCAGATTATTCAACACTTGGTATGTAAAGAGAAGGTTTTGTTTTTCTTTAAAAATAAATAAATAATAAAAATCTGTAATATCTGTAAAACATTCAGCTCAGTATGTAGCAGGTGAAACACTGTACAGTTAAAAAAAGAAGCTGACAATCGCACATCAGAAGTTACGCGAGGCTCTACCTTCACACTTCTACTTCAGCAAGCAGAAAAGATATTCATTTAAATAATAACTAAAAGTAAAGAATGAAAATGTCGTTTCTATTTAGTTTTACTTTTAGGAGAAAGTCAGAGTGGATGGACGGGTGTAGCCTTGAACTCTGTGACAGAGTCAGAGACTAACTAATCATTTTCTCGGTGTTAAATAGACTGTTGAACCCCACACCGCTCTCTCTCCAGGCACTAGTTACCTGTGAGCCTCACTGACAGTGTAAGGAAGCCCACGAGGGTCAGTTCTTCCACAGCCTGGCCAGGATGTTGCAGCTGTGTAAAGTCACCAACGCCCTGTTCATCAGTAACGCCCGCTCAGCCTGCAGCGACGAGCTCATCCAGCAGGAGGCGGTGACGCTCTGCATCAACGTGTCGAAGCAGCAGCCGTTTCCCTCCAGCAGCATCACCAAGCTGCAGATACCCGTCTACGACGACCCCAACGAGGACCTGTACAGCCACTTTGACCGCTGCGCCGACGCCATCCAGAAGGAGGCGAACCGCGGCGGACGCAGCGTCGTCTACTGTAAGAACGGACGCAGCCGCTCGGCCACGATCTGCATCGCCTACCTGATGAAGCACCGCAAACTGTCCCTGACAGACGCCTTACAGGTGAGGATCTATCCCACCCTGCTCTACTTTACTTTTTGTACAGGTTACAACTTTTGCATCTGGTGTCAGTGATGACCTTTGTCCACCCTCCACAGACCCCGAACTCCTCCTGCTGACTGTGAGGCAGATTAGAAATGTGACACTTTGTTTATGGAAAAATAAACTGGACATTGATTATGGAAAAATAAACTGGACATTGATTAAACAAATTAAACAAACTGCTGAGTTTGTTCACTCTTAGAGGAGCTGTTAGGCTCCATAAATGCTGTTCTCACTCCCGAGACGTAACATCTCGACGCAGCGGACCATAAGAACGCGAAAGGTGACCTTCCACGTTCTTATGGTCCGCACCGGGTTATGGATGAAATCCAGTGCAATGACGCTCCCGCAGTAATAGACATTCCAGCCATGTATTCCAGCCCTAAACCTAACCTTCTCCCTAAGTCTAACCAGAACCTTTTCCTAACTTTAACCAGCACTTTAATGACGTTAAATAGTGTTTTCCCAAGGGATTTGAAGGAAATGAACGAAGATGTGTAGATTGAGTCCAAACGGTTGTCATATTTCCTCATTTTTCCAATCTCGTCATTTAGGAATGTGTTGGGTGCCTTGAAAATGTAATATGTTGACGATTTGTCACCTAGCATTACGCTTTGGGAGAACGTGTTGATAAATAATGGGGCGATTGTAGCTCAAGAGTTGGGAGTTTCCCTTGTAATTGGAAGGTTGCCGGTTCGAGCCCCGGCTCCAACAGTCTTGGTCGTTGTGTCCTTGGGCAAGACACTTCACCCGTTGCCTACTGGTGGTGGTCAGAGGGCCTGTGGCACCAGTGTCTGGCAGCCTCGCCTCTGTCAGTGCGCCCCAGGGTGGCTGTGGCTACAATGTAGCTGCATCACCAGTGTGTGAATGTGTGGATGACTGGATATGTAAAGCGCTTTGGGGTCCTTAGGGACTAGAAAAAGCGCTTTACAAATACAGGCCATTTACCATAAATAATGATCAAGTCTTCAAATGAAGGTCTGAGGACTGAAAGAGTAATAGAGTGAACACAAGTCACAGAAAAAGTGCTGGACTTTTGGTTGCTTCAGAGTTATTCACACATACAGTTTAATAAGTATTATTTTGCAGATTTTAAAATACCAATCATCCTATTTATAAGTCTCACTGTGCTTTGAGTCGTCTGAATCAGCCCAATCCTGCTGCATGAAGGTCAAAAATGTGGAGGACTGAGCTCAACCTGCAGCTGAGAGGTTTGTTTTCTGACACTGAAGCGTTTATTATCCAAAGTGCCCTTGAACACAACACTGAAAGATGAGCTGCACACTGAGCGTTGCTATAGTCATGCTCAGAAGGGACAAATACAACAAATCATTCTCTGAAGGCTGAAACCCCTGATCCTGTTTTGTGCTGCAGATTTGGCTCAAATGAAAAAGAAAAAGTGTTATTTTAATGAATTATATTTACTGACCTATATTCATAACATTAACTATCTGTTTAACCCAACAACAGAAACACATCTTTGTTTAATGTCTTTTTTGCTTTTTGCACCGTAAAATTAAAATTTTTTGGAAAAGATTGTTGAAAAACAACATAAATTAAGTCATGTTGTGTCCCTACATTGTTACAATGTTTCCTATCACTTCAATGCATTTGATTAGATAGCTATGTGCTGTAAATCATAATAACTGCAACCAGCATATTGAAGTGACAGTTTCTGATAGGCCAAAAAAAAAAAGAAAAACAGCATAAATACTTTAAAAAATCTTCCACATCTTGTTGTGTTGAGAAGAAACTGAATTTCTGCATTATCTATTTATTAATCATCATTTCTTCTTCTTATTAATTTGTATTTAGAGTTTAAATCAGATGTTATATTGTTCACTAAAATATTTTCCCACAGTTTCTCCGATAACGTCGAACATTAAATGGGTTTTATGATTTGACAGAAATGAAGGACGGAAGTTTTGCAAACGTTATGACAGGTAATGGAAAAAAATATGTCCATAAAACAAATAACAGAAAACAGGAAAAAATTTATGAAATACAAAAATATTTAGAAAATATTAAAATAAATTGTAAAGTACAGAAATACAAATCATGCAGAGCAACCACAGATCCTTAGAAACAGCTCGTCACTGTTCATTTCCCTTTTCCCAGAAAGTCAAGACGGCTCGTCACGTGATCGACCCGAACCCCGGCTTCATGTCTCAGCTGCAGAGATACGAAGAGGAGCTGAAGCGCAGACGAGGAAAGTCCTGATCCTTCTCACAAAACTCAGAGTCCGCAGCTGAAAACAGAAGCAGTGCTGAAGCTTCTTCACCTCCGTCCTCCTCTTCTGCAGGATTTTACACGCCGTCACTTTAATTAAGGCTTAGATGAACGAATTAACCTCTAGATTACGGTTTGTTTTTTAAAAAGAAGTCCCAACAAATATGTATTGGACTTATTTTAATGTTAGGATACTGAGTGTCTAAAATGTGACCTGATAAAAACAATATTTAAGGAAAGTTTTTATTACAAAACTGAACAAGTGGAGCTGATGAGAAAAAGTATAGAAAGTTTTAAAATCAATCAAATAACATAAGAAGAAAAATTAACTATAAAATTTGAACTAAGCTGAAGTGAAGGTGGAACTGTTACCTCCTAAATGTACTGAATATCCACTCTACATGATGTTCATCTACAGAAAACGAGGCTCATTTACTCTACGTAATCACAACAACATTATTCTTTTATAAACCTTTACTTTGTTACAAAGCACTTAAAGAAAAAACAGACAGGACAACATTTGTACCAAGTTTGTGGAAAATAAAAGATGAAGAAGTATATTTATTATCCAATTATCAGTTATGATCTATCAGGTTGCAGCTCACCGTTGGTTTCACTATTGATTACTTTGCAGCCAATACTTCTATTTAAATTAAAATAAAATACTTTAAACCATAATTGGCAACAAAATAGTATAAAAACTGATTATTTTTATGCTTGTCCTCTCAGCGGTTCACTAATCATAAGAAAATCATAAAAGAAAGATTATTTTCTGTCTAAACACTCAGTTTTCTTTTCTTGTCTGGGCACACGTGGCTGCAGTTCCACCTTTTACCTCTAGGTGGAACCACTTACACAGAAAATGATGCAGACCCGTGAACACACGACGAGTCAGGCTCCTCCTCTTTCATTTGATCTGAAACATTAAAAAAATCCACAAAGAAGCTCAGGGATGATAATAAACCGTGACGTGAGATTTTGATCTTCATCAGCGTCTCTCTTGTGAACCTGATTAAATGAGAACTCACCTGGATTTTATTCTGACAGGATGTAACCTTAGGAGGCTGTCTCACTGATCCTAGGTCAGTTTCACTGTAGAGCGTGGATGATGTTACACTGAGAGTTTCAGTTAAGATGCTTAAGCCTCTCCTGTTAAAACTTGTTAAATTCACACAAAACCTTTACATTTATTATTTGTCTAAGAATTATTTCCCAGGAGGCTCCAATTTAACTTCACCTGAGATTTAATTTGAACTTAGGTTAACATATGCCAACGTGGAATTGTTCATTTAAACAAGTGAAAAGCTGAAATTTTCCAGAACAGAAAACTTTAAACTTTTTATGTTTTAAAGTCAAAGGTTGTTACAAGTTAGAGATTTGAAAGCTTTTTAGTTTAAATCACCTTATAAAACTGATAATAATGTCGAGATCAAGTAACAGTTTATATTAATATTCTATGAATCAGCCTCTGAATGATACAGAAGAAAAACATTTTCCTGGACATGAACAGGAAAGCAACATGTTCCTGGTCTTTTATGTTTAATTAAACAAAAAAAGAAAGAAAGAAGATTAATTATTAATCTAAAAAAAAAGCACAAAATCTTGAAACTGGGCATAAAAACAAAAGAACACAAACAAAAATGTTTTGCCTTAAAGAGCCACTGAATTATTAATTGTCAGTTTTTTTAACGCTCCATCAAATGTCTTAAAGCTCTGTAAATATACAACATATTAAATACTCAGGTTAAAATAGTAGAAAAGAAACAAACATATTCAAGTACATATGTGGGAAACGGTCTGAATTTTTAACATTTTGGCAGCTTATTAAGCCTGAACGATCTCGTCATGTAAAACATGTAAGTCTGTGAAATTCAGCAGTTTTATATGTTAAATGTGTTCTGTGAGTTTTAATGCTGCTTCTGGTTAATAATTATCTTTTAATAAACAAAAAAAAAACTTGTGAAAGTCTTACTGTTGATCTCAGGTGTGCCATTAGAATCTAAAAGCAATGATTTTGTTTGCACAGATATTATTTAAACCACCTGTGATCTCAGTTTTTATTGTAATGAGTCTATGATTATAAAAGCAAACAGATGTCTGTGTTAGCTAAAAGGTGTTACCATAACAGGCGCTTAAAGAAATAATCCTGCCCTGCCTCTTTAAGACCAGGCTGCTGTAAACAATCATTTGTGAGAAAATAAAAATAAAGTTAAATGTTGATCACTCAAAATGAGCTCTGTGGTCATTGTCTACAATATGTTTGCCTAAGAGGTTTAACTTTATGTTTTATTCCTGTCCTGAGATGTGTTTGTTTCTGAAGCTGAAGTCAAAAACACTGCAAACCACATTATTTGATTAAAAATACTCCAAAGACACGACTAAGGCTCACAGTTGTTAGTCTAGTGATCGTGGCTCAAGAGTTGGCGGTTCGTCTTGTAATCGGAAGATTGCCGGTTCGAGCCCCGGCTCGGACAGTCTCGGTTGTTGTGTCCTTGGGCAAGACACTTCACCTACTGGTGTTGGCCAAAGGGGCCGATGGCGCGATATACCAGTGATACCAGTGAAATGACAAATTGGCTTTCTCATTCGGCTCTTTCTTTACCACAACAGATTGGTACAGCAGCCGCATGACTGTGAATGTCCCGCCAGCCCAACTGTCAATCGCGCGTCCCACTCGGCACTCACTCGTGAGCAAGATGCTAAAATACTTGAACTCCTACACCTTGGGTAGTAACTTGTCCCCAGTGGTGATCCTAGCTGTTTGGCGCCCTGGGCAAACACTCCAGAACACCCATCCCCCAACTCAAGGATCACCACAACATAACCTAACAGACCTACACCTTAGTTCACAGATTCACTTTGTCGAGGGTTTATTTCTGGGATTTCACACAACCTAGGATTCAAATCATGAATACATAATGATGTTGGATTTACAACATTATGATTGAAATGTGCTCTTATTGGAAGCAGCCGCCCCCCCCCCCCCCCTCCCCTTTAGTCCGGTTATGTGTGAGACTTTAAATCATCAAACTGTAAATTATAAATGTTAAAATGTTATTGATCCCTTAACCCCTGGTCCCAAAGTGTATATTTATTTTCTTACTCTTCTTATATATATTGTTTGTTTACTTGCACTGCTGTAAGTGGAGCCTCGTCGTCTCGTCTCTCTATATACTGGACTGTATGTAGCGGAGATGACAATAAAGTTTACTTTGACTTCAGCAGCAAGCAGGCGCACCGAGGACTCTCGCTCACTTTTCGCGTATAGAATTTTGATAAAACATTGGTGCAGATTATGAGTCTGTATCATAATGTCTGGTGTTTTTGTGTTTGTTGTTTTGTTTTATTTTGCGAGTTGGTTATTAGATGCTGCTCCAGCCGGTCAGTACTCCTCTCTGTGCCGCAAGCAGCAGGCGCACCTCGCAAACGGAGGGCGCCCTTACTCCCGGCAAATGGGCGATAGAAAACCGATCGGTGCCTGTACCATTCCCAATATGCGCTGGCATGATGTTGGGGCAGCATGAGTACGAGCAATTTGTACGAGTCCTTCGCACTCGGCCTCAAACTGCTCCAGGGCAAGCTGAAGGTCCCCAATCGATGAAGCCACAGAACCACATCAAAGAAAATCCCACAAAATCCAAAGATAAAAACCTGAAGCCAAAGTGGAGATACTACAGCTAGATATTTTGTCCATAAAAAACTACGAACAGATCCAAGGCTCACTAGAAACATGTCCAACGTAGTGCCAACAATTCGAACCAACTAGTTCTGACTTCTTCCCCACCAGAGAT
The DNA here is from genome assembly GCF_963576455.1 of Neolamprologus multifasciatus. Classification (NCBI taxonomy): domain Eukaryota; kingdom Metazoa; phylum Chordata; class Actinopteri; order Cichliformes; family Cichlidae; genus Neolamprologus; species Neolamprologus multifasciatus. Next base: position 2,116,650 of record NC_140456.1, read on the forward strand.
GTAACGTTCCATGTCCCAGGGGCTATATTCAATACCCAAGAACTAACAGAGAGTCTCTGTGGTGTAGCCAATCAAAGACATATTCTGTACTAATTAGCAGGTACACTTCATGGATACAGGACTCCCCACGATCAAATCTCTGTCTGTTCAAGGAGACTATGATATCTTACCAAACTATGGCTGTGACCTGTGTGGTGAGAGGCTTGAAACACTGAGAGCAGCTGAGCTGTAATGTTTTCTAGCTGCATGTTTTCCTTTATTTGATGGATGTAATTTGATACAAAGAAAATAAGTCCTACATTTTTCCTCAAAGATTTTCTTTTTGAGTAATTCATCAGTAATTTCTGGAAAGAGTCAGCTGATACAAATATATTTTTGGCACTTAGAGCATCTAAAGGCAAACACCATTTGGATTTGTTATAGGCAGACATTTTTCCATTGATTAATTGAGTATTTCACATTATTTGAAACAGATACGTAGCACTACAGGTCAGAGGGAATTTAAATTGTCTGGAACTAGTGGAAATCACTGGTTTTAAAAAAGCAAACAGCTGCGTCTTCATGGTAAATCATTTTATTTAACAAAGTGTGTTACATTTTTATGTGGGTTCAACAGGACAGGGCCCGAAACAGCTGTTGTGGATAAACTGGTTCAGAAGCGTGGGTGTCCTTCCGGGCGATGGCCTCTGTCCCATTCTTCACGCACACTATTGATCCAATTATTGTAGTTGGACACTTTTGTGTAGATTCCCAGTTTGTCCAGCTGTCCACAGCCCTCACCCCAGGAAACCAGGCCAACCAGGAACCAGGTGTCCCGGTACAGAGTGACCATCGGGCCCCCGCTGTCACCCTCACAGGCATCCTTCCTCTGTCCAAGGACACCGGCACAGAGGACGTTGTTGGAGATCGTGTGGGGGAACATCTGCTGAGAACAGATGCTGTGGCTGACCAATGGGATTTCAATAACGTTGAGCGCTGAGCTGTACTTAGTGCTGTTCATCTCCTCTTTGCCCCAGCCAGAGACAACAGTCTTAGTGCCGTTCAGGTGGAGCACCCGCTCGGCCATCTCGCGTCCTGGCAGACAAATGGGGATGATGTGCTCAGTCATGGGAGCAGGGGTCTGTAGGCGCAGCAGGGCAATATCATTGTCCATGGTCTTGCTGTTGTAGTTCGGGTGTTTGAAACCTTGGACGACATCCAGGATGACCTCAGTGCCTTCGTGTTTAAAACGCTCATAGTCACCTAAAGACACAGGTTGAGGACTCATGGTTAATGAAAGCTGATGTGTGTTTTCACTCTGACTACAACAGGGATCTCGAACTCCAGGCCTCGAAGGCCGGTGTCCTGCAGGTTTTAGATGTGTCCGTGATCCAACACAGCTCATTTAAATGGCTAAATGACCTCCTCAACATGTCTTGAAGTTCTCCAGAGGCCTGGTAATTAACTTATCATTTAAATCAGGGGTGTTGACCCAGGGAGATATCTAAAACCTGCAGGACACTGGCCCTCGGAGCCTGGATGTCGAGACCCCTGGACTACGATGTGACCTATTGGTTTTGTAAAGTTTTAGTGCTTAATGGCAAAATAGCAAATTACTTCAAATAATTGTATATACAGTTGAATAAAAAATAAAAACTGGAACATTTAAGTACATTGAGTTCTCTCAATGTACTTAATTCCCACCCCCCTGAACCACTTGTAACCGGAAAGTTGCAGGTTCGATCCCGAGCTCTGTCTTGGTCGTTGTGTCCTTGGGCAAGACACTTCACCTACCGCCTACTGGTAATGGCCAGAGGGGCCGATGGTGCGATATGGCAGCCTCGCTTCTGTCAGTCTGTCCCAGGACAGCTGTGGCTACAACTGTAGCCTCCACCAGTGTGTGAATGTGAGAATTGTAAAACACTTTGAGGGTCTCGAAAAGCGCTCTATAAATGCAATCCATTATTATTAGTAGTAGTATTCCAGCTTTATTTGTCACTGTTGAATTAATGTTCATGTATGGAGTCCTTAGGATTGTCACCACAATGGGCAGTGACAACCTACCAGCTGCCTCTGCCATGGAGTCTCACTCTCACTACCTGTTTAGGTTTACAGATCAGTCCCATGGCATCTTCCTGCCATCTAATACTAATACCGGTGATCAGTCGACAGCTATGCTGTTCATAGACTGACGTGACTCCACCAGTTATGCATGCCTAGCAGTTTGTAAACCTTTTAGCCTGTGTTTCTTTTTTAATAACTACACTTATGAGCATGAACATGGTGTTTGTTTGGACTAATTTATGTCTATTCATCAAAAACAAAACTCTGGGCAGTTTATCAGCTGGTCCGGGGTTCTCTACAACTGCCCACATGAGAGGTAAAGTCTCCCGAGATCTCACAAGTGAAACCCCTTCAATAATTTCACATATAGACCCAAGAAGGCCAGGTATTTTGAAGTACTGAGCATAAAAGCACACTCAGAACCATATCCTCCATGACCTGTAGTTACATAGAGTTGCGCCCTTATACTCTGGAAAACCCCCAAAGGCCAGGGACATGAGTATCCTTCACCCATCTGGCACCTCTTTCCTTGGGTAAGTCCAGAAATAGAAAGAGTCCAGTCCCAAACCTGGATTTGGGTTTTAGAGCCCATGGCTATGGGCTGAGGTGTGACCCACTATATCGAGTTTATTTGCTAAGAACCAGAGACCTGATGGTACGAGATCCAGTCTGCTGTGCTGCTCCAGCTCAGGTTCCCAGGTATCTAAGCCCAGTGCCCATCTCTGTGGGTGATGGGTTTACAGAATGGCCGATAGTTTCTTTAGGTTGTGCCTGGTCATACCTCACAGATCAAGGCCCAGCAAGGTTTACCAGCTCCTCTTTATTCATTTAATTCATTCAGTTTGTTTGAATCACTTTTAGTCTTGTCCTTATTGTTCTCCCAATATCACAGGCAATTAAAAAACTCCTTCACTGTGGTGATTTTTATAACTTTATATATTGCTTCTAGTTTATTTCTGTGTCATACAAACTAAATTTAAGGTAAACTGAAGTGTTTTCTCTCTGTGGGCGAACAAACAAGAGGCAGTCTCTCCAATCATTTGTACTTCAGTATAATCAGATTGTTAATCAGTTAGTTACCGCGTTGATCTTTCTAATCACTTCGATGTCATTCATTTCTGATTATTTTACATTTAATTATAATTAGTGTCTGTCATCTGCAATGGAAACTCACCGAGTCGTACACTGAACGTTAAGCTGTTGTCCAGACAGTGAGCAGCTGTCAGAACCCAGCTCTCATCGATGAGGACACCCCCACAGTGAAATCGACTCCTGTAATCCATTACCAGGACCTACAGGTAAACACACTATCAGGTATTAATGCTCCAACTTGGATTCTGCTGACAAGATAACATCTTGACATTGTGAAACAGCTTTGTTTCACATATTAGTTCAGATTTAAACACAAATTAGCAGATTTCTTACCAAATTCAAATGTATATAACCTAAAAAGAGGGTGTTGCCAACATCTGATGTTGGAGTCTTAAGGTCTTAATAACCTTATAGTACCATATCACCATTACAGCACTTTGATTTCAGACTGCAGGCTGCTGTAAGGATACAAATCTAACAAGCTAAAGTTGCCAGCATGACACACCCAGTGTGTATTGTAGGTTTTTTTTGTAGTACCTGCCATGGACTCTCCCCTTTCTTGCCCACCTGCCCCCCCACCATCCAGGGACGGAGGCCTTTCGGTGGTGGGCTGTATGATGTGCCGGCTAACAGCTGTCCACAGGATGAATGACCTGTAAAAACACTGTATTAAAGCTACAAAATATTAAGAGAAACATAAAATAATCTCTCTCTTTTCCTGCCAGCAGCTTGTGTCTGTGGTTTGTGCCTGTTGTGGATGAGCAGTGTGTGACGCAAACTGCCACTAGTCTGCGTTCACTGTTCTGAGATCAGTTACTAACTGTGCTTCATATGGAAACACAGCTACCATTAGCAAGTAAACCAGCATCAGTGAGTTTCACTTGATGACTTGACTTGTGCAACTGGCTTGAAGCGTCTGATGGTGTCACCACATCCCCATTAAGTTGATGAAGGCTCGTAGGGTCCTGTTCTAGCATCCATGTGCGAGACATTGAGTACATGACTGTCATGTAGCCAAAACAGGCAACAGGCTGGTCCGTCTGATCTTATCGTCTCGAGCAACTGCTCTGTCTACTAATAGGTCAGTGTCTTGCAGCTCTACTGTTTCTGAGCCATGTGCCTGTTCATGCTAGCTCCTATGATGCCTGACAGGAGCATCCATGTGGTGATGAGACATATTATTGGTCGGTAGTTGGATGATAATCCTTAACAATCATGTGGTGGTTCATTTATGCTTCCAGCTACTCAAGGAGTGCAGTTAGCTTCTTTAGCCAGTAGGTGTGAGTCATGTCAGGGCATGTGCTGTCCAACTCGTCAGCTCTTCATTATCGAAAGGATTATCCAGAAAATCGTAACACATAAAGATTTATTGAATAACAAGTCTATATAAAGTGATGAGAGAATTTAATTTTTGGTTGCTAATAAACATTTTGTTTACAGCCAGCAAGTGAAGTCAGACTAGAACTGCTCTTACTTTTGGGAACACATTTCCTGGAGTCATTAGTCGGTTTGTATCCATTCACACAGCTGCAAGTCCTCGACAGGCCGTCACCGCTCTCCGTACAATCGTGGTCACAGCCGCCATTATCCACGGAGCAGTTAGTGGCTGTTATAGCTAGATGGAGATGGGGAACAGGAACACGTGAACTTTTCAGGTTTCACATTAAGTTTTAGTGAATGTTACATTGATGTGACTCAGCCTGTAAAAGAAACAGCAGCTACGTCCAGCTGCCAGACAAAGTCTCACTAACAAGCAGTGTTGGGAAGGTTACTTTTAAAATGTATTCCATTACAGATTACAGATTACATGCCCCAAAATGTATTCTGTAACGTATTCCGTTACGTTACTCAATGAGAGTAACGTATTCTGAATACTTTGGATTACTTAATATATTATCATGCTGTTTACAACTACATGAATGTACTATTGCTGTGATTTATTACTGTTACTGAAGGTCCGCGGCTCCGAACCGTAGTAAAGGGACCTCTGGCTAATACGTCGGGTTCGTGTCGGCTCGTAGCTGAAAACTAGCTTTACTTTGTTGTCTGGGTCAACTTTGCTAGCAGAGACAGAGAGAGGCGTTGAAAGGCTGCTCCAACAGAATTTATTGTTTTTGGAGGAAAACACGAACACGGTGTACAGTCGAGTCTTAATAGCTTACTTACAACTGGGCTCGTCAGGCTCTCTTCTTGGCTGCAGTGGTTATTATTATATTTACATGCTTCCAGCTCCCGTTTCTGCTCGATGACAGCTCGTACTTTTCCTTTTTCTCCCTCCCTCGCTCACAGACACATAACGTGTATGGCAGTCCATTCTCCCTGCAGCACGGACTACACTGCCCATGATGCTACATTCTTTAGAGCTATACCTGTAGCATTCTGCCTGTTAGCTTAGCACAACAACAACAGGCGCTCTCTCACCCAGGAAACACGCAGAAAGAGAACGTCACCCTGTAACCATGGCAACCGTAACGCTGCGTGGAACAACAGAACGTAGCTGTCAAACAAAACCCAAACAGCCCTGACCCGCCACAATATGAAACAGGGAAGTACCGCCGTGTAATCCATTTATTTCAACAAAGTAACTGTATTCTAAATACCACCTTTTTAAACGGTAACTGTAACAAATACAGTTACTCATATTTTGTATTTTAAATACGTAACGGCGGTACATGTATTCCGTTACTCCCCAACACTGGTAACAAGTTTTAGCAAAAAAATAACCCTCGTAAATACTTTGTTACTTAGGTTCGTTTGTGTGCGCAGTGGGTGATTTGTATTCTTTTTGCTGATTCTCAAGGTTTAATTAAAGATGTGTTGCTTGATGCAGTTTCATTACATTGAACACACCTTGCTTCACTTTTGTACAGTCTTTTTTTTAATATAACTTTAGAAATGCTCCTAGGTAACCAAAGACACTCACGATATTCACAGTATTTGCCCTCATATCCAGAGTGACAGCGGCAAGCGTAGGCTCGGAGCATATCCACACAGTCTCCATGACTGCACATGTTGGACTCACACTGGTTCCCATCTGAAATACAGTCAGATAACATGAGTATTTTTCCCATGACTATCTGCAAAGAAAGAAGATGTCAAAAGCCTCGCCTGAGTGACGCTTTGGGAGGAAGACAGAAGCTAAATCTTATTTGACAGTACATTGTTGTAAATGTACTGTAATCTTGTGCTTTTGGGTAATCAGGCAAGCATATCACAGCCCATCCCAAAAAATAAGTGAAGAAGCTGTCCTGAATTCTCCTCAGTCTACACATCATTCACGTTCCAATCATCAGAAATATTAAAATAATATTTAATAATTTATACATGGTATTATTTTTAACTGTCAAACTGAACAAACTTACCTAAGTAAACTGTCCAGAACTCCAGCTGTAAAGACACAGAAACAAACATCACCAATCGCACACACCTCCTGTGGGTATTTGTCAAGTCGACACTACTGTGTCACGTTCTCATCAGTCATAAATCAAAAAGCCAGATATTTTTGCTTATTTTGAACTACAGTGTGTTAAAGAGACATCTTACCGTAGCTTCTCTGGTCTGGAATATCTCTCTGGCCTCTTCAAAGCTGCATTTCTCCTCAATACATTCTCGCTCCAGGTTTCCTGGTTTCAGCTCCTCCAGGAAGGAGTTCGCCCGACGAGAGCGAAGCAGCATGTGAGCCCGTCGCGGGTCCGAGAATACTGAGCACAGAGTGAAGCAGTGATGCAGACCAACGCTCAGACAACGGCTTCTTTAACTGTTTTCCCCCAAACATCACGTTTTTGGAAAGCACTTTGTTGTCATTTGGACTTAAATCTTTGGGATTCTGTGAATTTACTCTCATTCAAACCACTCAGAAATTTAAAGGAACTCTTTAAAAACTCATCTGATCTTAATAGAAAAAATAACTGATATGTGCAGGGTAATGTGTTAGGAATGAAATCATCAATCCAGAGATGGCAGAATGTAAAGACATGTCAAAAAGCTAAGTGAAGGAGTGATGTGGCAAACCAGTAGAATATTTTGGAATTTCTTTCCAGCAATGCAGAATAGTGCTCAGTAATTCACATGATTCCCGTGTGTTGTATGCATGCCTGGAAAATGCTCCTAATGAGACGACAAAGGGACAGATCTGGACCAGGACATCAGCGAGCATCTGGACAGTCTGAGGTGTTCGATAGACTGAAGCATCTCCCAGAGGAGAGACAATTATATTATATTATATTATATTATATTATATTATATTATATTATTTCAGTTATTCTGACACTATAATCCATTCTTGGACTACACCAGTTTGCGTGATTCATCTTTCTAAACTATATTATTTATTTTGGGTCCCCTCACTTCATGTTTTGCGTGAAGCTGTTTTGGCTCCCTTTAAGGTCACCGTCCACTGGAGCCAGCTTTCTTCTGATTGGCTCAGGATCAGGTAGGTGTGCACGCTGACCTCATTACCTGAAACTTTGTCCATGTTTCATATGAGCGCCCAGTTGAGGAACAGGTAAAAGCACAATAGGTTCACTTTCCTGGCAGATGAACGCTTTGTTGCTAAAACGTATTCCACGGCTGACCTGCCGACAGTGAAGCTCTCACATTATTTCCCGTCAGGTTTATGTAATTCAGTGAGACTCCAAGACACGCGTGTAACATAACATCTGTGGCTACCTAACCTCCGTGTCTCTTCTTTCTTTTACAGACGTATTGATGTTTACTTATCCCGTTCGTCTTTGATCACACCCACCTGACAGACTGATGACTGACGCCGACCACAGAGCAACGCCGACACACAGACAGAGGGCGAGGCGGGACATGACCTCGATCACTCCTGCAGGAAATCAGACAGTTATGTCTTTACTGCTTGTGTTTATCCAGTTAGCATTAACATCCAGCACAATGACACTTACAGATTTAAGGTATGAATAGTTGAGTTCTGGAGGAGCTGCAGACGAGTCCTCACTGTGAGTTAAAAAAATCCCTCAGTGGAAGATTTCTACAATATTGATCGGCAGGGAACACAGAGGCCTCCAGTCAGAGGCGCACAGCAGGACACGATCACCGTGTGAACCTCTACGACCTTTGACCTTGTGAGCTAACAACAGGGCCTCAGAGACAACATCCTAAAACGTTCACAGGACATGAAACAGAGTCACGGAGAAACGAGAGGCTTTCAGGAGAGTTTTGGTACTTACATGTGAAGAATGGAAGCCGTGGACAGAGACGATGCTTCGCGGTTTCTGCCGTGTTAATAACTAACTCCCAGTGTTTACTGAGAGTCCACAGTCTGCAGCTGATCGCCGTCCACCAACACTGTCAACACAAACCTCCCCTTTAGCCTCCACCCACTCACACAAAATGCTACAAACCTTCAGACACTAGCAGGACTTTTCACTGTGTACCCACCACACAATAGATCTGTGGTTATCCACCTCAAACACGGACGTGGATGAAGTCTTCACGTCTCCATCATTTAAATCACTGTCTTTGGAAGCATGAACACCTATGAGCCTACAAGATATCTGCAAAGATCCTGAACAAAGCCCAAAGCCTGTGAACCAGACTAGATCTTGGTATGACTAAAAGCTAAGTTAATGTTGGCTGTTTGGAGTTGCTACGTTATCATCTAACGCTAGCAAGCTCAGTCTGTGAGATGCATTGAGAGACAGACATGTTGGTTATAACCTTCATCATACTTGGTTGTGGGCACAAACAGCTGGAGACACCACAGCCAAGTATTCCTGGATGCATCCTCAATCATCCAGGTAAGGAAATCCCAAAAAGTGGATTTCAACCTGGTATCCTTTCCTTTAAAGTTCACCATCTGGTTTTCAATTCAATTTTATTTATACAAGACCAAATCACAAAACGTGGGAAGGTAAAACTTCCCCCTTTAACAGGAAGAAACCATGCATGGGTAACCAGGCGGGAGCCTTTCCCAGCTGCCACAGCGTGAGCGGCAGGACACGCTCACACCTGCAGCCGATTTGCAATCACTGCTTAACCAACATTTGAGTCTTTGGAGACGAGAGAACACAGGAAGGTCCCGACAGGCAGCACTAACCAGCACATCACTGAGTCACACACACAAAAAGCTGGAGACCTGCTGGAGGCTCCAACAGTCACCAACAGCACAAACAGGGTGGAGAGCTCATTCTGGGCTGCAGTTTTACACTTCAGCATCAGCTTCAGGCTGCTAGACATTTAAACTTTGGCTACGTTCACACTGCAGGTCTTAATGCTCAATTCAGATTTTTTTGTCTGCTCGTTCACACTACAAATAAAATGCGACAGCAAACGCACTCTAGTGTGAACGCTCAAAGCGGCCACATGCGCAAAAGAAGACGTCGCACACAACGCGCTCTGTTTAGACCCAGACCAACAGTATTGTTTGACTGATGGCCTTAATATAAAGACTTCGGACTTCACGTTTCCCAATTTTTGCTTTAAGTTATTTTGTTATTTACATAATAATGTAGATAACCTAATAATGATCCTTATTGCTGTTTTAGAGGAGCTTCAAAGGATAGTTGCAGATTTCTGTCAGAATCTGCAGATTATACAGAACAAATAAAATGTTCACGTTTCTCCAACGTTGTCTTCCCAACAGTTTCACTGGATGGCCAGGAAGCGTTCGTCAGTGACGTAAAAGACGGATTTAATGCGACTTGACCATCAAACAGCGGTCGCTTTCTAAAACATCAGATATGTATCGGATTCAGCACCACATACTGTGAGGTTTGCCTCACGTTTGTGGCCATCCTCAACACATTTACATACAGCTATTTTATTTCAGTGTAATATTCGTTTATTTTCAATGTAATTTTTAATTTTTAAAAACATTTTATTGATCTTTAATATTTTTTAACATAGAATATTGTTAAGAAAAACCCAGACAAGGAAGAAGGCATGAGTCCTGTTTTACACAAATATTGTCTTAGTTAGCAGGAAAAGCAGGACTTTACCTTTGTCAATTAAAATTATGGAACAAGCACAGAAAGAGTATAAAGAGAGTGGCATCACATAACTAATAATCCTCTGATTGGAAAGATATTAAAATCCAAATAGAAGGAGGAGAACAGTTTCTAACAAGAAAGCATCAGGAAGAAAAGCTTTTTTGTCTCTGAAAGAGGACGGAGCACTGACTGACATTTATCTCCTGGAGATCCAGTGTCCAGCACTTTATTCTGGTCAGAACAGTCTCATCCCTAAATGTTTCCAAGCAGAGCCGGTACCTAACAGGAATCAGCTGATTGTAATGATTTGAGCCAAAGCCAGAAGGTTTTAGGGGCTCATGTTTCACTCAGGAAACAGTTCACATCATTTATAGATAAATTCATTCACTCAAGTATTTGACACTGTTTTAATTAAACCACAAGAATGAACATATATCAGGACAGAGTACGTGAAAGAGAAGCTTTAAGATTTTGGTATTAGATGACTTTGTGAGCACTTTTCTGAATCCTCAGCCTTGACATTAGTTTTTGTTCATTTTTGTTTTCTCAAAGCCAGAAATGACCATAAGTGGATGAGAGACTCCATGAAAGAAGCTGTCACATGACCCTCTAAAAACTTGACATGTCTGAGTTAAAACAGCTTTTGTGTTTGTTTTTCGGAGGAGAAATCCATAAAAGCTTCCGAAGTAAAGAGCCGGTCTCGTTGTCAGCTGCCGGAAACACCCAGAGAGCGAGCGGTTACAGGCGTGAACCCAGGCCAGCCTCCACGGTGTCTCTGAGCACCGCCTGCTGTGGAAACCAGGACACTTATTAAGGTTAACCATTCATCTCCACATCCTCCTTTGTGCCTCAGCCTCATTCCCTCAGCTTGGTTTACTCGAGTGTCCTCAGCTGATTTTATTTCTCCTGAATAAAAGCTGCCCTCGGGACATAAAGGAGCCATCTCTGGTTCCACGGATTTTAGTAATGAAGTGATTTTGAAAGTGATGTGGGTGTGGCCTTCCTGCGCTGGTGAGACCTGGCTGCTGCATTGTATATCTTTACTTTATGATCAGACTGCACATAGTTTATCTTTGATGGTAAGTCTATTATTACTTTAAGTATATCCTGTCAGAAGCAAAGAAAGATTAGCAAAAGACTAAAGACTCTGATTTTAGCAACACCAGTTTAACCCTGGAGCAGTGGTTCTTAACCTTTTTGGAGGTGCTGAACCCCACCAGTTTCTTATTCACTGAACCCCTCTTCTACGGAGCCCCACAAGGGACATGGGAGAAAAAAAATTAAGACGGACTTTTACGAGATCTCTCAAAAGTTTTAGCCGCATTCTTCGGAGGCCGCCAGCTCGAAGCCGACTGGGAGGTCGAGTCACGATGTGCCGGGAGAGCGGTGTTCCTCCCGGCTGTAGTAGGTCTCGACCTCCCGTTAGCTTCGAGCTAGTGGGTGTCAGATCTCCGAAAACATCGGAGCTCTTTTGCAAATTTGTGATGTCTTGTAAACCGAGCAGGTATCTGACGTTTACACAACTACATTCACGCCTCAAAATATCTTAAAAGTGTATTTTGTGACCCAGAAAGAAGAATATTACAACTAAGTTGCTGCCGCCATTGTTGGAATTCAACTTTCGCGAGATCTCAGAAAAGTTTTGCGAGATCCCGAGTTAGTTTTGCGAGATCTCACGATGGGTGCGATCGAAAAATAGGTTCGATCGCACCCAGGTTAAGAACCACTGCCCTGGAGGTTTACCTACCCCCAGTAAAACCAGTACAGAACTGCCAAGCAGAAGCTGCAGTTCCTATAGTGGCCACTTGAGGCTGGCTCCAAAGTGACTCAGTCCCAGTAAACTCGCATGATAAAAAGCTCCAGTTCAGAGCAGAAATAAACATGTTTACAGGCTACAGGCTACTAAAGATGGTTTGGTCTCTATAGCTAATTTTACCCAACTAGGCGAGTTTTAGCGAACTCGACTAATCCAGTTCTGCTGAGCTGTAATGTTTGGGTGCTTTGAGGTGGATACACCAGGCCTGGCGGTAACACTGTGCTAAATATACAAAATTCTAGTATTTTATTTATACATTACTTCAAAATAACTAGTTCCAGGGAGCAGCGCCCCATTTGACAGCTATACTGCCCTCTTGAAGCTGCCATAAAAAAAAAGCAAATCAATTAAAAGTTTGGTTTTACTAAAAATAAATAAAAAGCCACATGTTTTAAGGGTTCTCCACCAACAGGAAATTAAATTAGACCTGTTGTCTTCCACATGTCTAAGTGGTCAAAGTACTCAACCTCAAATTGCCCTGATGGACGTGTCTGAGTGTTAATAGCATAGAATAAAAAGCATTTTACTGTGAAAATCATGGCAATCTGAACTTCACACATTGATGCTAAAAAAAAGAAAGAGACAATGAGAGTGTGGTAAAAAGTACAGAGAGTAAAAGTTCAGACTCAATACTTAATAAATACCTGCAGCTTAAACTTTATGTTCACTGGGTCATCTTGAAATTAGGCCAGTTTTAAATTTCAGCTACAGGTTGTTTTTCTTCCCAGGCGTATAATTCGTTTTTTTAATATTGTGTATCGAGACAGTCTCATGAGATGTTTCATAGAATAAAATCATTGTTGTGCAGTAAAATGTGCTAATAAAAAGTAGGCTGCCCTTTGTGAAGCCTGGCTGCCTCCTCAGTGTTAGATTACTGCATTGTTGAACATCATGCTGAATAAATTATTACAGCTTCATCATTATGTGGCGACTGCGGTACTTGTTTGTACTTAATCTTTTGAACCTAGTGATAAAATAGAGGTTAGTCAGAAATAATAGATACATAATTCATTTATGCCACACAGCTTTTGGTTTACAATCACAGGCAAAGTTTACAGGATTGTTTTTTAAAGAGGTGGCAAAAACTAGACGATGGGTGTTCTGAGAAATCAGAAAAATGAGAAAACCTTTGTGGATCTAATAGAAAATTATATAAAATCCAAAGGAACAACAGTGGCCATAAACCTGAACCTGCAGGTGCGTGCCTGCCCAGCAACATCAAAGCATGAACGACTAATCTAGTCAATAATCTAATAAAGGTAAAGAGTGGATCAAACCACTGCCAGGTGGTCACAGGAAAACGATAAAGCACCTGCTGTTGCATCAATATGACAACACAAGTTTGGTCCTGACTTGTTCCTCACTCATTCAAACATGAGTTGCACATCAACGGTTTGATTCTAAGAAAACTAAACGGACTCATTTCCTTTAGTCTTTCATGTTGTTTCGTTTTTTTATGTCACTACTGGTGTGATTGCTTCAGCGAGAGGCGTGGAAAGGAAAGATTAAATGTGTTTTTTAAAGGATGAGAGAAAATGGAGGGTGGAGAAAGATGGCACAATAAACAGAATCATCTCTTCTTTCTGTATCATGTCGCAGGCAGAACGCCCAGTTCTTCCTCACAATAGACACCCCTGCTGTCGCTGCCCTCCTCCCCGTGTTTCCAGCCTTTGTCTGCAGGTGAGACTGAACCTGAAAGATGTTTTGTTTTGCCCGAGGCTTATAAATGCATCAAAGCCTCTTCCAGCTAGCTCATCTTCCCAAATCTGCTTCTCCAGAAGATGCAGCACAGCTCGGATGTGGCGGTGAGTCTCTCCAAAGCATCTCAGAGGATTTTATTTTCAAGTCTGAGAGAAATTTAGGTTATTTTTTTAAATGTATGCTTCAAAAAAAGACTAAAACTTTCAAAATTCAACTGCATGTTTCATCCAGACTGAAAACTTTTTATACAATGTGACAGTAAAAATTGTGTTTTTAAAACATTTTAATGTTTTTAGTTGTCGGACTTGAATGATTATTTAAAATTGATTTTATGAAACAGACCAGGATGTGAGGGCATCATGTTGAGTGTCCACAGTTTTTTGTTAGCGTTTGTCACATAGGACACTTATTTAGTAAATGCTTTTATATCTGTGCGGTGCGCCACAGGGGCCAGCTCTGGGATCGATTTCATGCTCTCCTCGTCTCCACTCGGGGTGTAAATGTCACAGACACAGCGTCTCTGAGCTTTTCTGTGCTGATGACACATGCATGTACCTAAACACTCCAACACTGGAATGTTAACGTCTCCTAATAGCTGCCTTTTTACAACAGCATCGTTTTATTTAGTTGATCTAAAAACAGAAATCATCACTTGTGAAACTGTTAGTCATCAGCTGGTTCTCTTCATTATCAAGTCTTTTGCAAAGAGTTTTCCATTTCTTGAATATTTATTTCTTGCATTTTGAACAGCGCAGCTCGAATCTAATGCAGTCGAGTTTAAATAGTTTCAGAAGCAAATCTTATTTAATATTTTTTTGAAAACAAGACTATTTTGTGCACTTTTATCTCATCGGGTCTGAATTACTTTAACGGCCTGTTTACTACTGAACATGAGATCCACTGAACACAGAACAGAGCTCGACAGATGTGATCACATCAGTCCTGTTTTAGCATCTTTACATTCCCAACACATTTTACATTTCTGACCTCTAAGTACCAAATACATCACACACACGTGGATTTCTTTGTGCAGAGGCCTTTTGCATGTTCCAGGGCAGAGTTGCCCATGTATCACCTTTGCTGTATCATGTAACTATCATCAATAATCATTTCAACAAGTATCTTATGCAAGCTGGGGAGTCAAAAAAGAAAAGACATTTGACAAATGTTACAGACATTCAGATGGAGTTGAGTTAACTTCTTTCCTCCGGGGCTCTTCTTCATCTTCTTCCTTCTCCAGATGTTGACGAGGTTGCTCGGACTGCTTGTCTTGTCCTCCCTCTGCTCAGCCATGTGGATGCCTAACGACACCAGAGCACACAAAGGTGAAGAGGAAGGCTCCACATATGATCCCAACACCTACCGATGGGATTCCCCTCCTGAGAAGGGAATCCCATCGTTGTCACCCGAGGCACGCAGAGGGCCTCTTATGATGCCTCCAACAGGATTCCCATTTCCACCCTTTGGCAACAACTCTGAAGGTCCCAACATGCCCAGGATGTGGGGGGGCAGTACCCCACCTTTTCCACCCATGCCTGACACAACAATCTGTGACATGCTGCTAAATGCACCGGTACCCCCGCCCGCCGACCAGATTCCATTTTTTTGCATCTGTAAATACTGCAAAGGAACCGTAGGACCCAAAGGAGACCGCGGTGACCGAGGTCTTCCAGGTAACCTGATTAACAACAATTAAAATGTAAAACTTGAAAATCATTAATGTCTGAACAAATGTCAAGGATTTAAAGTTTGAAGCAAGGCAGACAGCAAGGTTTGGAGGATGATTCCTCTTTAGTGATTTAATTCAAATTCAAATCTGATTATATTGGAAGTAACCTGTCTTTAACTTTTGATCAGGTCCTCCCGGGAGCGCTGGAAGAAGAGGATTGACGGGGTTTCCAGGTCCCAGAGGGTTTACAGGCTCTCAGGGGATAAAAGGTGCGTTACACACCAGAGGGGTGTGTGAAGAAGCACATTTACAATCGTCAGGGTCTTTAACATAAAAGTGTTTTTTTTACTTTCCACACTGAACTAATCAAACCGAGTTGCAACACAAAGCAACGCTGAAACTAAGGGGGAAGAAAATGAGACACTGACTTCCTGTGAATTGAATTTATGCTTCTTCTCCTCACGTACTTTTCTATCGATACTGAATGAAATCCACCTTAAAACTCCACGAACTGAATCTCATTTTGTTTCTTTTTTGTTACTCTAACCTGTAACTTTGTTACTCTAACCTGTAACTTTGTTACTCTAACCTGTTGTCATCTTTAAATGTATCTTTCAAAAAAGCTAATAAGCTTAAATTCAGAATTGTTGGTTTTTCACCTCCCCACCATATTTTGTTTCCTTTGTCTTCTCTGTTTACAGGCCAGAAGGGAGAAATGGGGGAAAAGGGAATGCAAGGTGCAACAGGTTTCACTGGCACAAAGGGAGATCGAGGATTTAAAGGTGGGTCTAGATGGCATTATGGAGGTCATCCTATTTAAAGCGTGATTGGTAATACGTGGATATTATTAAAGCAGGAAATAATACCTGTTAGTGCTTTGTGTGAATGTGATTTTATGATGGTTTAATGATTTAACATTAGTACAGGGTGGGTAAGGTTTGGGTTCAGGCATGATTTGAGTGGAAGATTGTAATTCCAAAGTGCATCCTGGAAAGATCCAGATGGATTCTGGGCAAACTGGCCAGCTTCATCAGTCTACATACAGAAGATGGAGAGAAATGTGGGGATTCTGAGTAAATACTGTTGGAAACTGTTCAGTAAAATAAAGTGTTAAACTTGATCGTATTTGTGATGTATGCTGTGGCTGTTTCCAGGGGACAAAGGGGACCAAGGATCAATGGGACCCCCTGGTGCATCGGGCCCTCAGGGGGAATCTGGTATATGCCCTGCCACCTGCGAGAGTGTGCCAGGTGCACCTGGTACCCAAGGACCCCCTGGACCAGCTGGAGCCCGTGGCCTGCCAGGGGTGTACGGTTCTGATGGACCCAAGGGCATAAAAGGTGATAGGGGTGACATGGGTTTGCCTGGAAACCCTGGCAGCGATGGTGAGAAGGGTGATCGAGGTGAGCAGGGGGTGTGCAAGTGCACAAATGGAACAAATGGTGCTGATGGCAAACCAGGGCAAAAGGGAGACAAAGGGTACAAGGGTGATACTGGTTCCCAGGGTATACAGGGCACCATGGGGTTAAAAGGCAACCAGGGTGATATGGGTCTCATGGGGCCACCTGGGCCCTGCTCTCCAGCCATCCAGTCAGCATTCTCCGCCTGTATCAACGAGTCATTTCCAGCTCACAATTTTCCCATTCCTTTCCCACACATGCTTACCAACCAGCAACACCACTTTAACCGAAACGGCATCTACACAGCCCCCGTCAATGGCACCTACGTCTTCTCCTTTCACCTGTCAGTTGCTGTGAAACCGCTTAAAGTCGGCCTGTTCCGCAATTACTACCCTGTAGCTAAAGTAACAGAAGCAACCATCCCAGCCACCACAAGCCAAACGGTCGTCCTCCACCTCGACATGGGAGACGAGGTTTGGATGCAGGTGAAGGACCCCACCACCAATGGCATGTACACTGATAATGAAAGCACTAGCACGTTCTCTGGGTATCTGCTGCACCCCGACACCTGCGAATTTCCTATGGCAGAAACTTCCTAGAGTCCACCACCACCAACGCCACATCCTGGACAGTACTCCTGGGATGGTCCCAACCCTACCACCCCTCCACCAATTTAGTTTCTTTTCAGTTGCACAGTTGTAGATGAGGCACAACAAGCATCCAATCAACTTCTCAGTGATTTTATAACTGCACGTTTTAAAGGAGGGGTATTCTAGCAATGAAGCAATGACAATTGTTAAAATAGGTTTTTCTACCAGAGTTATGCTGAATACAAGTTCTACTGTAGGACCATTGTACCACACTGTAGTTACTACTCAATTAAAAGAAATCAGGTTTTATTTCTTGGGTTAAATCTGATTCTGTTTGGTTGTTGAAGCTGGCATCACATAAAAGGAAAGGCCAGCAAACAAACCCAAACAATAAACACACAAAATCCTTCTTGAAGTATTTGTTTAACTCTTAGCATGTTAGCATATTCAGGCAATTATTGTCAAACGTTGTCTAAATGAACCTTAATTCCAACTGTTCCTGGGACAATAAAAACAAGTCAAATGAAATAAAAAAGCGTTACAATGTTGCAGAATACTAATTTAAAAACGTTTTCACCTGGAAGTCACATGTCTAACAAACATTCTCCTGACTGCAAACATCTCTCGTCTCTTATGTCACACTTAGATGACACAAAAATAAACTCCCCCTAAAATCAAGTCCTGTTTTACTGGTAATGTGGCTTCAAGTACTGGTTCCAACTAAAATATCTTCAATCACTATTTGAATAATTTGTGCTTACTGGCTTTGACGAACCTCTCAGTTATCTGTCCTCTTGCAACAGTTTAAAGACAGGATGTATTCCTTGTGACAGATTGGAGGCCTGTCCAGGAAGTATCCTGCGTCACACCCAGTGACTGCTGACCCTTCTTTTAAATGTGGCTGTGATTCAACACTCATATGAAAATGCATCTCGGCTTGTATGCCAGCATCTGATCATGCACTAATCAACTGTTAGCGCGCCCTTTTATCAGAAAGCTCATTTAGCAGCAGAGGTTTAATATTGTTGATAGAAATGTAAATACGTGAATCAGCTGCAGGTGATGGAATAACGTCACCCACAGGTCTGTTGAGACGGAGGTTTAAAAGTTTACAGTGAAGGAGCGGGAACAGAGCTGTGACGCAAACGAGACGTTGAGGCTGAAGACATGGCAACGAGACATGTGCCGGCAAATCAACGAGACATGTGCCGGCAAATTCTCCACAAAATCAGTGAAATTCTCTTCAGGTTCATCGAGTAAAAGAATCATAATCTCCACAGAGCTCCACAGTACACATAAATATTTTAAAAGATATAAAGAGTGAGAACAAGTGCCATTATTTTCTTAATGTTTTCTAAATTTTGAAGAAAATCTAATTTTGAATGTAGAATAACTGATTAAAGGCTTTTCTCGCTATTTTTAAGGTTTTATTTTTTTATTATATGATTTAAAACAAAGGTTGTACAATGATCTACCTGTGAAACTATCACTGCCTGATGTCTCGCAGCATTAAACTTCCACTTTATAAAATGTATCATCTGTAAAACCTGCGACACCATCAGGTAATGTTGGACGTGTGTTTGGAGTCAGACAGTAAACAGAGCGTGTTGCACGTGTAACAGGTTGAAGCATCGTTCACCTTCTCTGAGGTGTTTCAGCGACCACACCGTGTCGCCTGTTTGTGCTTCGGGTTGTTGCGATCTGTGCATCGTGGGTTTTGTTTGAAATTAAAAACTTTCACCTAAACTTTGTGTTTGAGTTATTTGAAGCTCATTCTTGCCAATGAATCTCGTGTGCAGAGCAAAACCAGACATTGAGCCCGGCTGCTCTAAACTTTAACACACTGCAGTTTATTCTGATTCAGCACTTGATGCAAATTCATCTGCTAATTAAAAATGATAATTTTTCACTTAAGGTGATTGTTAAATATGGATTGTTAAAAAAAGAATACAACATTTTGTTTAGCTGTGCATTTCATGACACTCAGACTCACCTCACACAATAACAAACGTTTTGTTTTGAATGCTGTTGAGTCCAGTGCACAGCGTGAGCTGATGTAGATCTGAGCTGGAAGGAAATCACTGAGAGCAAAGATTACGAAGCGTTTTAATTTCTAATATTTTAATGTTAATTTGGAGCCTGTGTAACTGCATCAGCAGGGGTGTGAAACGTCCACGTTGAGTTTTATTGTGTAATAATTAAAGCTGCACTAGTTCAATTTGATGACCAGGATTTGTTGTTAGAACATGAATCTGCAAACACACGTCTTCAGCAGGAATCGAGGGGCTTGGAGAACGACACAATAAACGAAGAGTCTCTTTCTCTAAGGCTTTAAAAACAATTGACTATGTGCACGTTAGCATATGCTACTTCCGGTGCGGAACTCCTGTGGGGAGCTTTGTTTCCGGTGGTCCTATTCACACCCTGTTTACGGTCCAAAACAAGTTAATCAAATGAATGAATCAAGTGGCGATTTACATTTCTATAGATGTCTCGGGCATTTACCCAATATATCTGTAATGATGTTCATCGACTTGTCAATATTTTTTTCCCCACGCCTCAGGGGAAAAGAGAAAATGGATTCAAATGTTATATTTCTCAGCTGTCCCTCGTTTATCACGGGTGTTATGTTCTAAAAATAACCAGTGATAGGTGAAATCAAGTAGCCAATTTTATTTTTTGACGGTGCAAAACGTTTCGTGGACATCGTGGACATACAGCACTGCACTTCAGAGTCACACTGCTAGCAGCGAGGTGAAAGGTGAACCGCGTCATAGTGAGGGACCGCTGTAATTTTGAAGGTAAGTCACAACATACCCTTCGTAAATACTAATGTATAGAAACCGTTACCAGCAATCGTTCATTTTTTGTGTGGCTTTTTTCACGGTTTGTTAACATGCTGTGTAGGTGTGTACTTGACTAGCTGATATCGACATAACGGGGGAAACATCTGGTTTGACTATTCTTCACCTGTAGTTTGAATGCTGAACATTTGCCTGTTTAAATCATGAGACCAGTCACTATACAGAGATGTGCTTCTGAATGTGGACGATGTGTCTTCTGCTGCAGTTCTGCTTGTGTTGAGTGATGTAAACAACTGATCGATCTAAACTCTTTAAACGTCAAAGTTGATCATTAGATTTTTTATGACACAACAGTGGTGAGTGTTCCCACCTTCTCTTTGTAACTTAACGCCATCTTTCCGTTTTCCAGTTTTGGACATGAGTTTGGAGTATATCTTCGCAGTAGCGATTGACCGCAAAGTAAAGAAATGTACAACCCCACATCCGGTCTCAAACCAGGAAGTTAGCATTTTTCTCGCTGCACAGGGTCAATTTCATATTAAACTGAATCTTCACATCAGGGGCAGGTTTTTAAATCCAGATTGAAAACACATTTTTATTCACTGGCTTTTGACTCAGTGGTTGACTGACTTATATTTACTTATATTTTATTGTTTTCGCTATGTTTATTATTTTATCGTATTTATTATTCTTATGGTATCTATTACGTTTCTATTGTTCAGCACTTTGGTCAACCTTGTGTGTTTTTAAGCGCTATATAACGATGATGATGATGAAACTGCAGAATAAAAATATTAAAGCACTTTTTTAAAGAAGGCCACATTAGTCACACATAAGAATCAGGAAGTAAAAGTCCAAAAGCTGAATAATTGAGCTAAATTAATCTGAAGGTAAATACACATTGATTAAATACACTAACAAACAAACAGGTTTTAATATTTATTGTACAGTTGTGAGAAAGACCGAGACTGAATCCATATTTTCAATTCAATTCAATTCAATTTTATTTATATAGCGCCAAATCACAACAAAAGTGGCCTCAAGGCGCTTCATAGATACAGAGAAAAACCCAACAATCATATGACCCCCTATGAGCAGCACTTTGGCGACAGTGGGAAGGAAAAACTCCCTTTTAACAGGAAGAAACCTCCAGCAGAACCAGGCTCAGGGAGGGGCGGGGCCATCTGCTGTGATTGGTTGGGGTTTTTCCACATCCTTCATCTATTTAACATTTTATTCAATTTAGTTTTATTATTTATCGCACCAAATCACAACAACAGCTGCCTCGCGGCACTTTATATTGTAAGATAAAGACTCAGTAACACAACAGGCGTCCAGCTGGATCCAGTTGTCGGCTCTGGCCCCGCCCACATTTCAGCCATTCAGAACTTTAAACCAGAAAATGAGCAAAGAAGCAAAGAAATGAATAAATTCGCTTTATTTTCAGATTTAAAAGTGTCGCACAAACATTTGAGGGCCAGATTGAATTGATCCTTCTACATCAGTGTCTCTACAGTAAATCTGAACTCATCAAAGTCAGAAACACCTTTATAATCAGTTTCTGCCTCATTAAAACAGAAACTGTCTTTTTTCAAAAGACACATAAATGACTGAACATGAAGAGTGGAGCCAAAAAAGCACTACACAACAAACCTTTAAATAATGTTAAAGGGATTTTTTTTTAATATAAGGATCATTTCTGTGGTTCTGCATGTTAACAGGATGCTAGCTTCAAATTATTTGTCACCAAGTCTTTATTCTGTCCTCAGATCTGATGTTAACATCTGGAGTCCACTGGTGTTGAAAAACTCTATTGGTTTAGACGTTTATTGATTTCTGAATCTGGCTGAAACCTCGTGTTTACAAGCAGTTACAAAGGTAATAACTCTGTGATTCTGCACCCCTGCAGGTTTGTGCAGCATTTATCTCGCTTTAGGTCACAGTTTTTGCTTTTTCAGCTATTACCTGATGAACAAAAGATAACAGATGTTTGTTTCCTCGGGAGCTGAAGCATAATAGAGCTGGATGGATGAAAACATCCTGCAGGGATGTAAAATACACCCGAAGGTTAAACATGCACAACCACAGGTCTGCTCCTTTAAATCTTTTTCTAGCACAAACTCAAACTCCCAGCATTCTTTGTTTCACCCTCTTTCGCTCTCTCTCCTCTATTTCTCTTTGGGCGCCATGTCGTCACCACCCGAAACGTTGCCTTCCTCGTCGTCATCATCGCCGATGATCCCCTTCAGGTAGGAGCGCTTGAATTCCTCGAACACAAGCTCCTCCTCCTGCTCACTGCAGACAGCAGCAGCGTTGCAGAGAAAGTTAGTGTTTAATCAGCCCCACAGTTATCACATGCAGGGACACAGAGCAGGATGGAAAGCTGGGAAACCAGACAGCACAAACTGCAGACTACGTTCACGCTGCAGGTCCTGATGCTCAATTTTTGTCTGGTTTATTACACTACAAATAAAATGTGACAGCAAACACACTCTAGTGTGAACGGTTCACGGCCCTCAAAGCGGCCCGCATGCGCAAAAGAAGACGTCATACTCAGTGCGCTCTGTTTACAGAGGTAAAAATAGCAGCTACAGAGTTAGTAGGTGTTGTTGCAGCAGTCTGTCGATTTCTGCACAGTCGTAACTGACAGAAGTTTGACAGATTAATTAGAGAAAGAAGGACACAGGAAAAACAGAGAGGCCGTACTTTAACAATGGCCTTGTTTGGAGCAGTGGCTGCTGCCTCCGTGCAGAGGTTTATATGGACACGGAGTCGGAACCAGCAAACACGCCGCCATGCTTTCTCGTTTGTCTTCTCCGGCGCTGATAATTAGCGTCTGTCTTGTCTCAGTGACGTAAAAGACGGATTTAATGTGACGTGACCATCAAACAGTCGCTTTCTAAAACATCAGATATGTATCGGATTCAGTACCACATACGAAAGTGACCCAGGTCGGATTTGAAAATATCGGATTTGTGCCGTTCACGCTGTCAAAGCGTGATGGGATATGGGTCGCAAAAAAGTCGGATTTGATGCGCCTGCAGTGTGAACGTAGCCTAAGACTTCAGCTGAGCATCCACAGAGCAACACTTTGATGTATTGAGGTGGCGTCTGACCCACAAACAGCCTACACAACATCTGCTCGTGCTGCAGCTGAACTGACACAGCCCAGATGTGTCTGACCTCCGACCACATCAGCACGACTCTTAGTAAACTTTTACTGTCTTTACCATCTAGTCACATATACTAGACTGTGTGAAGGAGATTTTCTCCCACTTTACGCTGTCACCCATTCATCCACAATAATGAAACATGCTGAGATTCATCCTGAAAAGGAGAAAGAGATGTTTTTAGCAGTATTTTTCCTGATTCTTCATCTCTTCAGCACTGAGGGAATCAGAAGAGTTAGAAATTATTTCAGGAAAAAAGTTAAAAAGCTTGGAGAACTTGAACGTTGTTACGGCCCTAGCAGGGCCTCCTCCTGAAGGTGCCTGTGTGGGCGTGTCCCACCACCTCTTCTGCTTGAGGTGCCACCTTTCCCTTTTACACAGCTGACTCATCATCAGTAATTAAAAGTATTTAAGCCCAGGGAAAGGTGAGCTCTGGGCCAGAGTGCCATTAGTGTGGTTGCAGCTAGTAAGCTGCTCTCTTTTGACTTACTTTTTATTTTATTGACCAACGCTTGAGTGTTTGTTTCCTTAAATGGTGAAGCGGCTTGTTCGTCTCTTTTAGTTGAGCTACTTTAATAAAACTATTTAATTTAACCCTTTTTGCCTCCTTGACTCCTTTTCCTGACCTGGACACTTTTTGTTACTTCCCCCTCACCACCTAGACCCCTCAAGGGAACGTAACAAGTGGGGGCTCGTCCGGGATCTGAAAAGGGAGTTTGAAATTAGTGGTGTTTGGGGTTTTTTGGCTTTTGTGTGACGGTTGTGTTGCTTTTTGAGAAGAGTAGAAATGCACCTTCCCAGTTAAGTTAGGTGAGTGTCCAGCTGAGCTTTTTAAGTTCTTCCTTCGGGCACTCTTTTATTATTTTGCCTTTCTTATTTTTGGAGTAATTCTGGATGGGGATTGGTTCCCTGTTGGGGGTAGGCGTGATTGGCAGTTTCGGTAGGTACAACTTTCTAACTTTCGTCATGTTTTTATCACTATCACTTTTTACATTAACAGTAAAACAAAATACTTTTTAGTGTTTGTTTGGCGTTTTTTGTCCGTCTCCAACCACATACTGTAAAAAGTATTAGATTACTGCCATCCTGACAGAGTTTAAGGTGTATTTTCAGTTTCTTCACATGTTCTGCTATGAATAAACCAGAAAACGTGTCAGGGAGGCCACACAGAGCCTCCAACCAGCTGTGTTAGCTTTTTGTTTTCAAGCGTGATGTTACGTCTGACACTGAAGCCCCGAAGTCGTTGTCAAGCAAAGGTGCGTGTCCAAATGAAGTCGTTGTGTCGAGGCCCGTATCGTGCTTCAGAACATCACGTCACCGAAGATAAACGAGGCCCCGTTTGTCTTAAATGACGTGACTGCCTCATTATGAGATTGAAAAGATTCTCTCAGAGAGGACGTTTAGTTAGCTGTCTTCGACTAGGAGTCCTCATTATTTTCCATTTTTGTTTCTAATCTGATGAACTTTTTCTTAGCTGGACTTTTCTTCGGTTTTAATCTGCTCTGTAACTCTGGTAATCTGATCGACTGATGTGAAAGAAAAGATGGAAATAAAAAGACTGGATTGACCTCTCAGCAATTTCTCACACTGTGCAGGAAAGAGGACACAAAGACACCGAACACTGAAGAACAAACAAAGGGAAGCTGATACTGCTGATGAGGACAGGAGCTGGCAGAGAGGAAGCCCTTAAAAATGCTGATGAAGAAACTCGATCCTGTCCCTGGATAAAAGGAACAAAAGCAACATCGGGCACAATAAACACGACGATGTTTAACTAATCTGCTGCCTCTGACTCGATCATGTTCACTGCTTCAGTCTCTTCCAACCAACTCAGCGCATAATCACTAGAACAATTCAGGGTGTCTTCCATGGGGATAAAATCATTGTTTATATTCTTTATTTTTTTTCAGTTGTTAATATTCTTGCAGTAAGTACTCATGCAAGTGTTTCCAGCAGAGCTATCGACGTGTTGTGGATTACGCACCAGTGCTGTGTCGACGGAAAATATGTTTCAAAGTTACACAAGATCAGATAAACAGAAATTATTTGGCATATTTACCTCTCCTTCACTGATGGCAGCAAAAAGAAAAAACAAACAAAGAAGTTTGAACAAAATGAACACAGTTTTGTTTCTCTGAGCGTCTCTCCTAAACTTCAGATTTCAGATTTCAGGCCCAACCAAACCTTAAATTTAAACCCTTTGTTACCTGATAGCCACCTTAGTCAAATCTTTAATGTTGACATTAAAGATTTGACTAATTATTTGATCTGTTTTCACTTAAAACAGATACAGAAAATAAACTGCAGTTCTTTTAAGACCCAGCAGAGGGCGCTAACTCCCACTTTGAGAACCACTGAGGATTCAGGAAATCTTTTCTTTCATGCTGAGTTACTCACTCTGGAAAATTTTACATTTCTTTAACTGTTTTTTTTTTGCAACTTAATTTATTTTAATACATATATAAAACTGAATATAAGCATATGTGTTACACTGATATAATATTGTCTATCTAATAATCTGGTTTGACTTTTGAAGTAAAGAACCTGCAGTGGTACAGATGTGCACAGCTGCTGTAAACATGAGGACATTTGCAGTTTTACCTGCATCTGGTTTGGCGTGCATCAGTTTGAAGGGAACTTCCAGACCGACCTCGCTGCAGAGAGAAACCACAACAAACGTTTCTGTCTCATCATTTAATGTCTGATTCATCCTGCAGCAGTTTGCTGAGTGTCTTCAGCTCACGTTGAGCAATACTGCTGATCCTAGAAACTGAACATCGTAGTAACTATGAGTGAAAACAAGGACACATGAACTCACCTCGACCCCATCATCCTGTGAGCGTGTTGGAGACAAAGATCAGAACAAGTAGAAACACGTTTACATGCAGTGGCAACAAGGACAGGACGTTTGAACACGAGTACATTCAGTTTCAGTGCTTTTCATTCCTCTATGCACATTTTTAGGATACTCGGGTCACAGGTTGGCTCAGGTTTATGAGAGTAACATGAAGAAAATTGGAGCTCTTAAGCAGCAGTGAGCACCACAACGAATCAAAGAAAATCAAAGCAAATAGGCTCATCTTCTGCCTGCTTTTTATCTCATCCTCAGAAAGAAATGCAAAAAACATTTCAGGATACTAAAAGAAATGAAGCCACATTTCAAACACACGAAGAGGAGAGACTGACCCGCCAACGATGAGCTTCACCATGACTCTGTACGAGACCATGATCCCCAGAACCTCCTTCAGCACGCCGTCTTTGACACTGAAACGGAAAAAACGGTTGAAAGCTTCTTTTCTAACTGAGCATCAACGTTTGGAGCTGAGTGACTGCTCACATGCTCGAGGAGGCCAGGTTGGTGTCTTCGTGCTTCAGTTTGCCATCCAGAGCAATGCCCCTCCTCTCCCTGTTGTTTGCCAGCAGAGGCAGCATCGTGTAGACTTTCTGCAGCGTCGCTCCAGGAGACACCGAGTCCCTGACAAGAAAGAACAGATGAGCTTTAAAGGAAACACACAAAATAATCAAAAAGTTAAAATATCAGCAAATTTTAATGTTACATTTGTTACAAAATTCTGAGAAGTCCTGTTAATTTACTTTAAAAGATCAGAACTAGAAGGTACGATGAACCTAAAGGGGTCTAACAATATGATGAAAAGCACAATAAACAATTTGATCCTATACAATCAATTCTGATTAAAAGTGGATTGCAATGGTTCAGATCAAACAATTAAAGGAAGCGTCTGTATTTTCTCTCCACTTTGTTCAAATTTATAGATCTGAAAAAGGATAAAAGGATAAAAATAATATTTCAATATCTAATGATTAACCTGCTCGTGTGGAAGTCAGTTTTTCTTTTTGGGAGAAAAAGATAAACTGCACGATGCAGGTAAGATGATGAGTTCAGTGTGTCCTGACTTTTACCCAGAATCCTCGATATCCACGCATTTGGCATAGCTGTCACTGGAGTACAAAACCACGTTGGCAATCTGGTCAACTGGGAAAGACGAGACACAAAAAGACATGATGTTTAAGACATCAACTCTTATGTGTTTAACATGAACCTCTGAGAAATAAAATGAGCTCTTAAGTGTCGCGTTTACCGGAGAGGATGATGTTCTTGATGTTCTTGCTGGAGTTGTTTGTGACGCTAACGGTAACTTTGATGGGCTCACCGTGATAGTAAACCTGAAACAGGACACAGGGTCGGAGGAAGTGAGCATTGTCAGGATTATTCCCTGAAACTGATCAAAAACTAGTTGAAAAGGGAAAAAATCACAGAAACCAACAATGAAAACCCGCCAAACCCTTCATGATAAAAACACGCCAAAGCTATGAAGTATCTGCTCAACTGAAGCTTCAGACTTTGGACCCACCTCTTTGTCCAAACTGGCCTTGACGTGCAGCGGTTTGTCCGACATGACGAAGTCCCTGGTGGTCTCGACAGAGGGCGCCATCCCCTCGCCCTCCGGAGCGTACTGCACCTTCCTGAGCATCAGCTTCACTGTGCTCCTGTTGTACCAAAGAGGACAAAAGCATCCACATTAGACTAATTTCGTTCACTTCCAGCTGTGTTCCCGCTCCTACCGTCCGATCAGACCCGCTGACACTCACCGTTTGCGTACTTTGGCGTCCTGGCTTTCAGCGCTGAACGCCTTAATCTCAAACTCCACAGCACATTGCTGCAGAAGAGGAGAGACGAGAATGCTTCACCAGCCTGTGAGGCGTTCGTGTCATTGCTGCTGACTCGTGAGTTTGAATCTTACCTTTCCGACATCACTGGGTGCTGGCTGGAGGGCCACTGAGCACGGCAGGTTATCGGGGAACTACAAAGAAGAAAAACAAACGTATGGACTGTATGGAGACTGAGACAGAAGCATTCATTTCCTCTTATGTGCCAGCATGTTAGCGTCTGTCTGTGATCCATGAACCAGTCACTTGTCCTTAACGGTTACAGTGATGATGTCACCACACTGGGCCTTAACTTTCAGCTCAGGTAGCAGAACGTCGAGCCGTCTCAGTTATTCTTATTCTTTCTGCCACAAAATCTCACCACACACCTGAGATTTGACAAAAACATGAATTTAACCCAACATGCATGCACCTGAATGTCTATATGATTTTCTCCTAAGGCTGTAGTTCCTGTCCGTGTTGCACTGTGTGCTTAAAATGATTTTTTTGTCTTCATCTCATCCATCTCTGACTTTTCCCTGCTTTCTTCAGCAGATTTAAACTCAGGACTTCAGTTTATTTCTATTTGAAGTTTCTGCCTGTCTGCAGTGCCGCTGAAGCGTCACCTCGAAGAAGAACGGGTATGAGTTGTTTCCCAGCTTGCGCAGGAGCTTGGCCTGGACTCTGGTGTGGATACCCTTCTCGCGGTCCTGCAGGGGCGGGTACACCTGCCGGGTGGCCAGGTACAGCTCCCTGCGGAAGGCGATTCCCATCACATCCATGTCATCTCTGCCATAGCGGAAGGTGCACGACAGCGTGACGAACACTAGAGGGCAGAAGAGAGTTCAAAAATCTCCTTTATATTTATATATTTGTATGACTGGAATCTCTTTGAATCCGAGTTCAAACAGTCAGCGATTTCGTTATTTTCATATTTAACCAAAAAACAATGAGAAGCAACTTTTCAAAGACCCGTCAGGCTGAGTATCAGGAAACTGTAGCTAACATAATGAATCTAAATGTAACTCTTTTAATCCAGTGTGGCTGTGGCCATGGACATATATGCAAAAGAAACTGTCCAATAAAATGAGCTCTGGTATTTTGTTCAGACCTTTCCTCCCCTGCAGGGCCTCCGGGTCAACGAGGATGACGCCATCTAGTGGTAATAAAAACAGTAAAGTGGTAAAAATGAGATTTTCAATAAAACAAATTTACACTTTCATGTAAAAGGATGATCAAAATATTCAAACAGCAACGTAAAGACATAAATAGATGCAATAAAGTTTCAATCCATATGCTAATATAGCTGGACATTATAAATGCCATTTATTGTAATTTGTGCTGGTTATTTACTTTGATTATTAATTTGATTTACCAGAAGTCCAGCTGTCATGTTTCTATTCTCAACTTTGAGTTCAGTAAATTACACAGAAAATTCAACTGAACAAAAAACCCAAACAAGCCAAAAAGCTCTGCACCATCAGTGCTGCCGCGCTTCATCACGGGCAATGTTGAGGTTTCTCCCCAATTTAAACAACAGACTCACCCAGTGGTTCCACAGAATCAACACGGTCCACAAAGTCTCTTTTCCCCATGTAGACGCCAACCTGAAGGAGGAAAGAAAGACTTGAAACACCACATCCAGGAAGCATCACCTAAACGCACCTCAGCTGGTTCCTTCGGCTGTGGAGGTCCAGTTTGTCTGCTCCAATTTCCTTAATGACCGAGGTCTACAATCTACTGAGTCCAGACACCTGCAGCTCAGGTGGGACATAGCTCAACTAATAAATCTGAGTCGGCAGCACAACAGGTCTGATATTGATTTGATTTGATTTGATTGATCAGCATTCAAATATCTCAATAAATACAGAACAAAGATCTACCACAAAGCAAGAAAGCATGAGACAAGGCTAATCAAAAGGTATTGGCTGAAGCATTTGCTTATTACGCCAACCCTTTTAACAAAAACATCTTTTTGCATGCAGCTCCTGTACACAGGGCTCGAAGCAAAGAATAAAACAAAGCAAAGCAAAACCAAACAAACAAACAAAAAAACTTTCCACCTTAGATAAGTAACTACATCAAAGCAAAACAATGAAGAGTTTCAGTATTATTATTTTTGCTCTTTTCATTCTTGATTTATATATTTTTCTAATACTCTATTTTTAAACATGTTTTTAAACAAGGAAAAAGAACTACACCTTTTTAAATCACTGTCATAACTATTCCACAGGTTAACTCCTCTAACAGAAACACATCTCTGCTTTATATTTGTCCTTATCTTGTTTTTTTTAAAGAAATCTGTTCCCCTTAAGTCATATTGACTCTCTCTGACTTTAAACAGCTTCTGAGTACTGGGGCAAAGCAAGTTATTTTGTGCTTTATACATTATCTGTGCCATTTTATATTCAACTAAATCATAAAATTTCAGGGTATTCAGATTAATAAACAAAATGTTAGTTGGTTCTATATAGTTTGATTGATTTATAATTCTTATAGCTTTTTTTAATATCTGATCCTCCTGAAGAACAAACGAATGCAGAAAGTACACGTGGGCTGGTTGGAGGGACTCCCTCACACTCGAAAGAAGTTAGAGGTGAGTTCAGAGGAAACAGTCAAGAAACTTTCAGCTGATAATTCTGAAGTGAATTCAGCCTTTCAGCAGAAGCTGTGTGATGAGACTGACCAGCTGATGACATATTCATTGTTTCTGTTGTTGTTTATTTCGAGTAACTGAACAATAATATTGTTTAAAAAATGAAAATAATGAAAGAAATTTAGAAAAAAATGTTTACATTAAAAACTCAATAATATTCAGACTGATGTGAAACAGACAAACTGCAAAAGCTAAAGCGATGGAAGCATTTCGGAAAATATGAAATTAACATATAATGAATAATTAATTCTTTGTTATTATTTATTCAGATTCATATCTTTTCTAATAATTCATAAAAGACAAAGCGCTCTCCAGCAGTGTCACCTGAGCGTTAGCATTTAGCATTAGCATTTCCGACAGGCATGTTTTTGTTATCCAGGTGTTCCCAGCCTGTGGGAGAAGGCCTCATGTTATAGCTCAGCACAGACTGTACTGAGGTCAGACATGTGCTCGATAAACAGAGCACTCAGCAGCAGAGCGAAGCTGCAATAAAGCCATCATAAATCAGCTCAGGTTGTCGTGTCGACCTTCAGAGGATCAGTGAGCTGAGCTGCTTCACAGAATTAAAGTTACTTTCATTGAAGCGCTGGAGAGAGAGAAGGGCGTCGGAAATGATGTCTTCTATACACAGAAGCAGCAGCATTAAGAGTTATATTTCCACTCCAACCACAGCCTGTTTCTTCACCAGGACGTCCTCGTTGTGCTGGTCAGTGTAGTGTGATTACACAGGATATTACTGCTGGTGGTAGGATGCCACAGTGGCAGTTAGATTTAGGCCTGTGGCACAATTTAACCATGAAGCCGTGACTACATACAAATGACATCACTTGTCTTTTGTTGCTGATGATTGGTTCCAGGCTTCAGCCAATAAAAAGAATTCTTTGCTCGCCACTTCCATCGTTCACCTCAAAGCTGAGACTTGTTACTGTTTATACATTTGAAGTTTCGTTTTAACTGTTTGCTTTGTTAGATTTAAGAATCTCAGCTATTAGGGTTGGGTTATTGCAACATCGTGGTTTGGATTAATGTCCTGACGAGCCTAACACTGACAATACGACACATTCAGACAGGTTTAAGGCTCAGAGAACCTTTGATGATAGATCTCACAGAGAGGCAACAAGGCAACCTTTAAATGATTCAGGTTCACCTCCACCTGTTTCCCAAATGAAAAATCTCTTAACAGAAATTCTATAATGGCAAAAACAAGCGTATGAGACGTTCCTGGCTTCTGTAAATGTGTCTCTTTGTCATGTGGCTAAAACAAAAACAAAAGTGTAGATGTACAGAGTTGAAAAGAAAAGGACGAGGAAGAAGCAAAAGAAAAAGAAAAGAAGAAGCCTTTTCATCGATAAATATCAGAGAATGCAGTTTAGCTGTATGACAACATTTCAGCTGACAGTCATGAATAAACATGACTGTCAGTCTGGAAAATCCTTTCGGGAAAACACTCACGGTTCTAATTTTACTGAGAAAACTCAACCAGGATTTGTCAGCTCACCGACTTGTCCTTGCAAACCTTCTTGAAAATCACATTTTTGGGGCTCATCTTGGTTCAGGCTGAAGGAGGCTGGTCCGCGGTGCCTGAATGAAGGAAAGGAATAACTTGACTGACAAAGCGTGCGACATCACAGCAACGTCTAAAAACTCAAAATGTTTGAAAATAAATTCTGTCTAATTCTTGATTTACTCAACAAAATAACAAAATGTCAAGTTGATGGTGAACTAAAAATCTGTAAAACCTTTTCTTGCCAACCAAATATTGTCTTTGTCCTCCACGTGTGGTCTACAAACACACCTCAGTTATATCTTTCACTAAAAAAAAGCCAGTTTCCATAAAAATCACCAGTGAGAAACATTTTCACTAATTGAAAATAGAAGTAGTAAGTAGTTCCTGTGACACTGTTAGAAACGTGTTTTGCTGATGATTCAAAGTAACCAGGAGAGAGATTTGGACACCAAAGATGAAGAAAACAGGAAGTTAATCAGGGAGAAATATGAGTCAGTTTGTCACAATGTACATGTGGACTGTAAGTTCATTCAGGTACATATTTATTCTTTTACAAGCCCTGCGATAGACACCAGGGTGTACCCCACCTATCACCCTGAACTGAAAGCAGAAGAGGATGGATGGATGGATGGATGGATGGATGGACGGACGGACGGACGGACGGACGGACGGACGGACGGGTGGATGGACGGACGGATGGACGGACGGACGGATGGACGGACGGATGGATGGACGGACGGACGGGTGGATGGACGGACGGATGGACGGACGGACGGATGGACGGACGGATGGACTGATGGATGGATGGATGGATGGATGGATGGATGGATTGACGGACGGACGGACGGACGGACGGACGGACGGACGGACGGATGGATGGATGGACGGACGGACGGATGGATGGATGGATGGACGGATGTTCGGATGGATGGACGGATGGATTGATGGACGGATGGACGGATGGATTGATGGACGGATGGATGGACGGATGGATTGATGGACAGACGGACGGATGGATGGATGGATGGACGGATGGATGGATGGACGGATGGATTGATGGACGGATGGACGGATGGATGGACGGATGGATGGATGGATGGATGGATGGATGGATGGATGGTTGGATGGACGGATGGATGGAAGGATGGACGGATGGACGGATGGATGGATTGATGGACGGATGGATGGATGGATGGACGGATGGTTGGATGGTTGGATGGATGGACGGATGGATGGATTGATGGACGGATGGACGGATGGATGGACGGATGGATGGATGGACGGATGGATGGATGGATGGATGGATGGATGGATGGATGGTTGGATGGACGGATGGATGGAAGGATGGACGGATGGACGGATGGATGGATTGATGGACGGATGGATGGATGGATGGACGGATGGTTGGATGGTTGGATGGTTGGATGGATGGACGGATGGATGGGTGGACGGATGGACGGATGGATGGATGAATTATATGTACAAAAAGACACATTTTCACTAACGATGTGTTATTTATCTATTTCTTTGTTTGTTTGTCCATTCACAAGGATAAACGATTTCTCCTTGCTGATTTAATTACCCTGAGATAACCGAGAGGTTTGATCAGACTTAACTCAGTTAATCCTGTTAAAACCTTCTCAGAAGTCTGTGACCTCGTCTCAGTGAAAGCTACACCTGCTAACATCTTCAAAATCGGTCCAGGGCGACGTGAGGAAGTCTGCATCCACAAAGAAACTTTGTACTTCCAATAATAACAACAACTGAATAAAGAGCACGTGTCAGTGTTACTCATTTGTATTCCAAAATCTGACTGAAATAAGATGATTTTTAATGCAAAATAATTTCTCATGACATCAAAACTAATCAACAACAAAAAAAAACATCCACAATTTGAGAAATCTGTAGTTTCTTAAGCTCAGTCATAAATGTGTCTGAAGTCCCAGAAATCATTTTTTGCTTAGAAATGAAACATGTCACATGTGTAGCCCAGTTAGTTTTATTTATTTTTAGTTTTATTTATCCCACAATATAAAGAATAAACATTTACTTTTTAAACTCAGGGACAAACTTTTTTTAATTTGAGTCCTGAAAATCACATTTGTCTTAAATTAAGTGACAAAAAAACAAGTGACAAACTTCCCCCAAATAATCAGATAAAGTGAGTTTTAATTATGTATTTTATTTATTTCTAAGCTTGAACATGAAACCTTTGATCCTGAACTTTGAAGATAATTGTGTCTATTTTAGTTTGAAACTGAAAATTAAAACAGAAGCAGAAGAATTTTTTTGTTTTAAGATAAAATAGATAAGATACCTTTATTAGTCCCACAAGGGGAAATTTTGAGGATATTAAATAAAGTGTCACTTTTTGTTGTTTTGGTTTGGTCTTTAAAGTTTCTCACAGCAGAGCTCTCTCTGTCTCTCTCTCTCTGTCTTTGTTGGAATCACAGGCTTTTGCTCCTTTTCAGCTCCTGGAGGAAACTTTAGCAGCTCAGTTTAATAACAGTTCCTTTTGTACTGACAGGTTTAATCTGAAAGACCCTCCAGGATCTACAAATGTAAATATAAAGCAGGAACACCTTGGATGTGTCAGAGGACTCACCTGTGGTGCGCAGGTGTGCCGAGGCTGGATCAGAGGAGGAGACAGGAGTCTGTCCCCGAGGCTCTATATGTAAATGCCCGCTGTCCTTCACAGCTTCTCTCAGCCAATCAGGTGACCCAGCGGTGAACTTTGACCAGCCCTCAGGACCTCCCTCCCACTTTCTTCACCTACAAACCTCCACGCGCAGACAGATGGACAGACAGACAGAGACAGACTTCCGTGAATGAGCTGACTGAGAGGATTGAAGCTGGTTATCCTCAGTCAGCACAACGAGGCTGGATTAGACGTGACAGAGTGAGGAGTGCAGGGAACAAAACGTGCTTTCAGCCTGTGTTTTACCTCACGTTATCTCTCTTAACCCCTTCAGCTTTCATCAGCTTTACACATTTAAGGTGCTGAATTATTTCTGTCAGGGCAAATGTATTTATGCAGTTCAGTTCATGCAGTGGAAGGTATTGAAAGTGATGTAAAACAAGGGTGAGCATTAACAAAATAAGTTAATGACTGATAATAAAAAATAATCTTTATTATTATTTTAAACATCCTTTATTAAAAGTGTTAATTGATTACTTTGGAGTTTAATTGTACATATTTGTTTTTGCTTGATTTTTTTCTGAGTAAAAAAGAAGCCATGCATAAAAGCATAGACTGTATCTAAAAGATGGACTCCGCCAAGGTGGCTCGATTTAGGAGCCTCAGTTTCAGCATCACGGTGGTCAGCATCTTATTTTGTTCACTATTTTTTATACCTACATTTTATTGGAGCTTTTTTAACTCTCAGTGTTCGGACCCAGAAATGACTGATGACATCAGACATATAATAAGCAGACAGTGGTTAACGTTTACATTTAAACTAAGCCAATGCTCCTTTAACCATGTGATTTATGGAGGACAGAAATGAGGCAAAAACTAAAATCTGTGTTTAGCACGTGGTATAAATCATTTTTAAAACAGGCCATTCATTTATTTACTTTATCACAAACTAACGTGTATAAAGTGCTTTTCAGTTCAGATTCATCAAAGTTTTTCCACTTTTTGTAACACAATCAAATCTTTGTGTTTGTGTTAATTTGAGTGTGAAACTAAAAGAAAAAGGGAAACACGTTCAGACTTTTGATAGGGACTGTGTGTGTGTGTGTGTGTGTGTGTGTGTGTGTGTGTGTGTGTGTGTGTGTGTGTGTGTGCTGTAATCTCCGGTGTAATAATGATGATGAAAGTGCTGCAGTAATCCACCTGTCTGTTTACCTGCTGACAGGCAGAACAGTGGATTAAAGCTCAGCAGCATCACTCTGCCTATATATAGACCTGTGAACACACACACACACACACACACACATACACAGACACATATACACACACACACACACACACACACACATACACAGACACACACAGACACACACACACACACACACACACACATACACAGACACACACAGACACACACACACACACACACACCTACACAGACACACACAGACACATGCATATACACACTTACTTTGCTTTCATATGCAGATTTCAAATACTTTAGAAGTTATCCCAGACAAAATGTTTCTGCATGCAGTGAGTTATACATAATAATTACATGTATATTGATGATTTAAGCCTCTGGCACAAAGGCTCAGGTCTCAAACTGCTACAAGGAGCTGAAACAGAGAAACTCAAAATAATCAACATACACAATAAAACCAGAAATAGAAAAAAGTACAAACACACATAATCTGAGTCCTCAGGATTCCCTGGATGATTGAACATGCATCAAGACGTAACATTGTCAAGTGCAGACCTTCCCAAAGTGTGGGGCCCGCCCCCTGGGGTGGGGGGGTGCAGAGCCATTGCAGGGAGGGCGGTATGAAAAGGGGGGGGGACAAAACGCTTGGACACTGCTAGCACAGGCGGCCACAGAAACTCAAAGCAGGAGATGAAGCATCGCTGAATATGTTTCCAAACCAACTTCATTCTAAGCCAAAGACTAGAAAATATGGTGAAGCACATCTTCCCTTTGGTTTCACCTGCACAAGTGCCGAGGTAGGTCTCCCTGCAGGATTGGTCTCCCTGCGTCGGGAGCAGCGCTGGGCTGTTTAAATCACGGACAAACAGGATCCCACAGCTGTTTATGTTTTTAAACCCATTTTGCACAGAGAGACATTTTTTGAAAAATGTATTGATAGCAATGTTGAACATTATTACACAGGAAAAAAACAACTACATGTGTATATGTAAGTGTGTAAAACCTGCAGATAGTCAGATTAACAGTATTTTGTCTCTATCTGCCATTCTGCAATTCATCTCATGTAAACAATAACGTGGCGCACAGCGTGACGTGAAAAAAGTTACATACCTTTGACGTTGCGTGATGAACTCTGTATTCCTCGTCCACACGTAAACGCAAAAACTGAGTTTTTAAAAAATCTCAGTTTTCGGTGATTCCAAACGCCGTTTACGTGGACGAAACAGCTGCGTTTTCAAAAATACCCGTGTAGGTGCGGACGCAGCGTAAAAGAGTTAGTAGTTTATTTTATTACTTCCTGTAATTTATTGCAGATTACTTGTATTTGCTTAATTGTTTACTAAATGTTTGAGGTGTGAAAGAAACAGCAATGGAGCAAAATATGGGTACGTGTGGTTAGAGGATGTGTGCATGCGCGCGTGCACGTGCGAGAAGGCAGGAGCGAACATTTTTCTTGTAAAACAAAGGGGGGCACAGCAAAAAAAGTTTGGGAACCTCTGGTCTAGTGTAACATGTGGCTGGATTTTAGTTTTTCTCTGTGATAAATAAATGTTCATGTAGTAAATGAAAGACGTGTGTGAACATGATTTAAAATGTAAACAATGTGTAAAATTACAGGAAAGGAGAAAGTTTCACAAAATTAATCCACAAAAAATTCTTGTTGTTTCTTAGTTCAGTCCAACGGTGAAAACAAACAAACTCACACAGACGATGATTAAAAAAAACGGGAACTTTTCTGCCATTTAAATGTTTATTTATGACTTAATTCCTTCGGACTATATGGTCACGGTGGAGATCTTTAACAGAACGAGAAGCTGCAAAACTTTAACAACACAATCCAAAGTCCAAATTTAATGCACTCCAGGATGTTATTGTGTTAAAAACTGCTAGAGCTGCTTATTAGTGTCCATAGACACTTCATTACAGGCAACCTCATTAACAGGGTCTGCTTTAATAAACACGTTTGGCTTCATTAAGCAGCTGGTGGAAAAGCTCCATGTAACACTGCTGCAAGCATCATTTAACTCAAACAGTAATATACAATTTTAAACAAATTGCACCTTTAACTGCATTTCCTTTTGTTTTCTGGAGGATTGTTTACTTTCAAAATGATTAAAATCACATTTAAGAAGCACAAAAGGCAAAATCAGCAACAAAAGAGACGAGAAAGCAATAAAAAAAGAACACAAACAGAAGCAAAACATCTCGTGAAAATGACAACTGGTTTAGATTAATTGCATTTTTACAGTTTTCTCTGTGTTTTTATAATTACTGGTGAATTTACTGACAAATCAGAGGATTTTCAGGAAGTCTGTTTATAGAGGTGAGATGTCAGGATTCATATCTGAATATTTTAAAATACCAAATAAATATGCAGTACATGAATGTTTGTATAGAAAAGCCACATCCATGCAGAAGATTTGGATTCAATATGAGTATTGTAAAAAATAGCTCAACACCTCAATTTCTTATGTAATACAAACTTTATTCCGATAAAAACAAACTGCACACAGGGTTTCCAGAATCACAAACAGATATATCGATCAATATCATCTGTAAATCTTTGTGATTTCTTTAAGATTTAAGTTTTCTTTCAAACACAAGTTAGAAAAAATGACAGAAAAACACAGAAGTCTGAGTGTAAGGTGTATACAGACAGTACTGCATGATCGTGTTGTTATGACATTGTGGGACCATCCAAAGCACAACGTTTGCATTTAGACGTAAGCTTTGGCGTCTGGTTCTGATTTGGCTGTGGGCGTGTACACCTTCTGTGGTGCATTTCCATAGTAACCGCTGCAAAACAAGAAAGACAAAGTCAGATTCTCAAAGCAGCAACATCCCCAGACTGAAAATGTAATTTAAGAGTTCAACAATAAAAAGTAACGAGTGCGTGTTTACCCTTTCTTCACCGACGCTCTCTTACACGCCGAGCAGAGAAAAGCTCCGCCCAGCATGGCCAGACAGGCTCCAGCCCATCCCATGTAGAGGCCGGTGCCGAGCTCGAACCTGGAAATGAAATGACGATTATTAACAGACAGACTCAGCTTAAGGTCAAGGTAACTTTATTTATACCCACAGGCAAGGTAAGTTTGCTTTACAGAAAAAGTGACAGCATTTGGCTCCCTTTAAAAACACACATACCTAAAGATATAAACCTCACTGTGGCACATATATGGTAATTTTAATATTTCGAATCAAAAACAGTTCTTATTTAATTCAGTGACAGCAACGGGGACAAAGCTGTTTTTATAACGCTTTGTCCTGCATCTCGGAAATAGAAACCTCCGTCCTGAGGGAGGAAGCTGAAATCCACCCCGTAGAGGACGGGAACCATTTTTAAGGATTGATAAAGCTCCTCTGTACCTGCTTAGAGTACAGGGAGGCTAAACAAGACTGTGGCTCAGCTATCAGACGACTGGACCATCTCACTATCTGATTTAGAGTTTTTCTCTGTGACTGAGGTCTGACTGAACCATGCCACCAAACACCAAACAGCTTAAACTTAAGTTTCAGGCAGAAAACGCTCAGATTTATTTGTTTTACTTACATTTAAAATGCAAAAAAGATCAAATATAACAAAATAAAATCAGATTAAATTAACATTTAAAGCTGTGTCATATTAGTTTATAGCATCAAAAACAAATTTATTAATGGAGGAATTAAAAAGGACTCAGCTGTCCCTTAAAGGCAATCATCTTTTCTTTTTAACTCTCTCGTGAGATCAAAACTCAGCATCTGTGTGGTGAACGTACTTCATTCCACCGTAGAACGGATCGTTGAAGTCATTAACCACTCGGGCTGCGTACCAGGAAGCAGCTACCATGCAGCAAAGACCTGCAGACACAAGCAAAGTATTACAGCCTCACTTCCACCACCTGTGAGTGCACCCACAGCATCGCATCACCAGTTCTTACTAAAGTTTCACTTGACTTTGTTTCGTTTCCACCTCACAGCATGCATTAGTTTGTACTTTCAATGTCTTTTTATTATTTTTATACCTCTGACTCAACACTTCCTACAAATATAACATTCAATAAACACTCAGTTTATTGGAGGCTCTTCACTTTGCCATATGGACGACTGTAAGCTGACAGTTCCTACGTTTAATTGGTGTTATATAAAAAACACAAACGTGAATCAATAAACTTTAACTGCACAAGAGAGGAAAAAGAGGAAGGAGCTTGGCTTTAATCCTGGGAGAGAACCAAGCATGAAAACATCATCTCATGCTGCAAAAACATTTGTGGTTTAACCCTACACGGGGATCGTATGAGGGCCTCCACGTGTCTGTGTTACTCAAGAGGATCCTTTTTATTTTGGTGCCTTTTCTTAATGTAGGGATGCAACGATACCAATTTTTTCAAACCGATACTTGGATCTGAGTACTTG
Source organism: Neolamprologus multifasciatus (assembly GCF_963576455.1). NCBI lineage: Eukaryota > Metazoa > Chordata > Actinopteri > Cichliformes > Cichlidae > Neolamprologus > Neolamprologus multifasciatus. The sequence goes on from NC_140456.1 coordinate 2,156,950, forward strand.
CCGATACAGAGTACAAAAAACGATACTTCTACCACACACACACACACACACACAAATACAATTAATTGGAAGACAGGTTTTATTATATTCCCTGCCGATAAAAAATAAAATCTTAATAAAAATGACCACAAAAAAATTTCAAGTGAAAAATAAGCACTTCTGTTAAATTATTGCAGAGTCTCCACATTGTAATTTAACAAAATATCACTGAACTATTGGCACTGTCTCGAGCTTTCAGAATAATAAATAAACACTTCTGTTTGGAATAAAATAAATACAAATTAGGTTTGAGAATAAAATAAATGTTTAAATTATTGCAGAGTGTCCATATTGTAAACAAACAAACAAAATAATTATTATAAAATAAATAATAAATAAAATAATAATTGGCCCCCTAGTGGCCAATCTAAAAAACTACAACAGAAATGACAAGCCACCCTCTGATTAATGAAATAAGTTAGTATCGGTTCATGGTATCAGTTAACTTTTACGAGTATGAGTACACACACATTTTACAGTATCGGCCCAGATACCCGATACCAGTATTGGTATCGGTGCATCCCTATCTTAATGCATTATCTAATAAATAGCGTGGTGCACTTAGTTATACTGACAGGTCATCCAAAAAGTCTGTGCTCCAGTTTTACTGAGTAAAACTCCAGGATCTAACTCGTGTGTTATTCAGCACTAATCTGCAAATATCTGCTCAGGTGTGAGAACAACACGGAGAGAAATGCTCCAGGTTTGCAGACTGTGCAAACACTTCATGTCACTTTTGCTCATGCAGAAGTTTGTAATCATTTCTTTGATAAATCTGTAAATTCATTCAGTAAACAAATGAAGAAACTTCACTGAAACAAAAGAAAGAAGAACAAAAAACTTGCAGATCTTCCAACTTCCAACATCTGTAATACATCAATATATAATAATCCACAATCACTCTGTTGAGCTTGGAAAGAAAAACACTGAATGCAAATATATCAAAATATCTAAAACTTATGACAGTATTTTGTATTTTGTAGTAAATCTTTACTGAGTGTCTTAATAATAGAAAATCAATTAACCTTTTCTTGACTTCAGACAAAGTTTTCTGTGTCAGTGTTTGCAGCGTGTGGAGTGACAGAGATGAACCGTCACACTTACCGGCGAGGATGCTCAGGATTCCTCCAATGGTGGCGATCTTGGCCTTGGATTGTTCAGTGGCTGAGCCGATCTTGATGCACTTGAGTCCAAGGAGAGCGACGATCATGGAGCCGAGGCCGAGCAGCAGACAGATGATCATCAGGGCACGACAGGCCTGTACGTGGACTGCAGACGCAGAAAGAAGTCGTTAATTATTATTTACATACTTACTCGGGGTTTGTGAGTAATTCTGTACTTCACATAGAAACAGAGCCTCTGCAGCTCTGTTCATGAAAACACACGCAGCAATTTACCAAGTAGATCAGTTTTGTGTAAACACAAAGAAACTGAGCGCTTGATGGGAACTCTTTCAGTGACAGGTTTGTCCTTTGAGTTCTTTCTGTTCATCACCCTGTTATTACCTGTTGTACTGTGTGACAAAACCTGATCCAGACTCGTTGGAATCAATAAATCATTTATTCTGAAACTTGTTTTTTTGTTTGTTTTATTTTATATGTGAACATAGTTTTCATGCAAAACAAAGTCGACCTAAGAGCAGACAAAAAAGTTGATGTTTTCAGTCAAAACCTCAGACCTGGCAACCAGAAGCGTGAGGCGAGCTGTAATCAAACTTTAAATGTCAAAAAGAACGAAAAATCCCAGTAAAACCAGTCCTAACTTCCCATGACTCTTTATTTTAAATGTTATATAAAACAAACGGGGAAATAACTACCTGTGCAAAGGTAAAAATATAAATATAAATATGTAACCACCTGTTACTGTAAAACTCATGTTTACATCTTTATTAAACTTTTATTAAAAATACACAAAAGCTAAACTGTTTAAGGAAAAGGAGGAACTGGCTGTAACGTTAGGTGTGTATCTGTGTGTTTTACAGCTGGTGCAGTCATTTATTAACCTGATGACCTCTGCTAATCATTAGAAACAGCTACCACACCTCTTTATGAGCTTCAGGGAGTTTCAGGAGCAATGGTGGGTAAGCTGGTAGGAGTCATACCGAGTAATGATGATGATGATGAGTTTGGTTTCAGGTATATAAATATATGACACTAAGCTTTCTAAAGAAGTTCAAAACTCTCAAAAATTGTAACTTTGAATCTTTTATACTGGAGTTTTTCATTAGAGCCTCAATTGCAGGAGGAAACCTGGCATCTCGTTACGTCTTTATCACTGTAGGAAAAAGTGTCGAGAGATTTGATGAGGTTTAAAATACAAAAAACATCAAAAATAAGCCTCCAGTCTGCTTTTAGAGATAAACCTGCTGCTACATTAAAGTCCAAGTAAAGTAAAGAATGAAGAAACATACTGAGCTGTTTGTTTGGGGTTTTTATCTTCTCTGAGAAGTTTCTTTGTTTCAACAGAGAAAACTCAAGATGGCGTCCAAAAACTATCCTTGTATAACAATTACTGAGGAAAAGTCAACCTAACACAATCCAATAATAACCTTTATTGATCAAGCTAAGATTTTTCTGAAGATTTGGCAACTTTATAACAAACATTTTAATAAGTATCTATTTTCATTTTTACTTCAGGCGGGAAACATCCGTCTGTGAAACCGTCAGCAACCTTTGGACGACTAATTCTGAAATGCTGCCACGCGACATGCTGGCCTATTTTCTAAACAACCAGTGACAAGAGCTTTACAAAGATACGGCACCTTTATAGCTTTATGAGATGGAAACTAAACTGTTTGTCTGGTGGGGCCTAAAAGGTCTGAGCACATCCTGTTTCCTGGGTTCTGCTTTTCATAGACACTAATGCTGCTTTTTAAAGCAAATATAATGCTAACATTAATTTGTTATCAGGTTTGATCAGAGTGTCTGACATCAACTCTCAGCTCGAGATAAGTAACAGGAGGACTTGAGTGTCTGGTCTTACCGGGGAGGGCCAGCATCGATTCAAAGTCCCGGCATTCGGCGATTCCCGCGCTGTTCTCGGCACAGGCGTGCCACAAGTTTTCAAACTGCCTCTGAGAGATGATCACGCTGCCGGACACGGTAGAAACCTTCCAGTAGTCGTTAACCAGCGCCGCACCGTTAACCAGCCAGCTGATTATGCACATGATGAACCCGACCGCTTCCACTGCCGTCGACATGATTACAGGATGTTTCCACAAAAATTACTTAAAAAAAAAACACAGCAACTCTCCCCAAAAAATCGAGCTACCACAACAGCAACGTTCACAGGAGTATTAAAGGGAGAAACTCTGTGTCCTCTGAGCTGAAGCCTTCAGGTAGAAACAGGCTGGAGGTGATGGAGGCTCTGGTGTCGCTCTTTCAGTTACGTCCTGTTAATCTGACAGCTGGCGCTCCAGCACAGGGACTTTACTCTAACAGGGGCCATAAACTGCAGGGCCACTCCTTCTGTTTCCCCCTGACCACACACCAATCGATGACGATGATAGATAATGTAGCCGAGTCTCCAGCCACGCCTGAGTCACAACGATCCACAGGTTTTTATTATTTTGAGAGGGTTTGTGTTCTGCAGAGGACGCTGGGTATTTCTACTGGAGCTTTCGATTGTTTTCTTTTTCTTTAAAATGCCAAAAGTTGTGGATGAGTTACTGCAACGTTGCACAGCCTACAATATTGGAGGTTATTTTATTAGCATGTAGGGTAATCTGGTTCTTTACAAGCATATTTTAAAATTAATTGATAAACTGCTGCTGTGAGCGTGCCACAGGAAACAGAAATATAGAAATGATCCAGCATCTCGTGCTTTCAGTTTGCTCATCTGGATGTCACTTTGTTTTTTAATGAGTTCTGTTTTGATGCTTTATTAGTAACACAAGTTCTACAAGATAAAATATATCAGTAAATATCCTTTTGTGAAATTTGAGGTATCTCAGAGGAGACGTTTGCTAATGCTAAATGACAGGAAACATTCAGCATCATCCTGCTAGAAAAGCTCAGCCGCAGATCAGTGATGGAGCCACAGGCTAAATGTGCCAGTCTCACATTAGCACTTTCAGAAGATTTCTGGCGCAGAAAGATTTCTCACTAAATCCAAACACCCAACAGAAAAACACACAAACACACCTCTGGGTTGGTCAACAAAAATATTCCAGTGCTGGTGTTGTTTTCATTATGCAAGCGAGTGATGCTGATACTGACATTTCTATGGGAGAGGGTGTTTCCTGCATACAATACATTAGGGATGCAATGATACCAATTTTTTCAAACCGATACGATACCGATACTTGGATCTGAGTACTTGCCGATACAGAGTACAAAAAAACGATACTTCTAACACGCACACACACACACACAAATGCAATGAATTGGAAGACAGGTTTTATTTTATTCTCTGCCGATAAAAAATAAAATCTTAATAAAAATGACCACAAAAAAATTTCAAGTGAAAAATAAGCACTTCTGTCAAATTATTGCAGAGTCTCCACATTGTAATTTTACAAAATATCACTGAACTATTGGCACTGTCTCGAGCTTTCAGAATAATAAATAAACACTTCTTTTTGGAAATAAATACAAATTAGGTTTGCGAATAAATTAAACTTTTAAATTATTGCAGAGTGTCCATATTGTAAACAAACAAACAAAATACTTATTATAAAATAAATAATAAAATATAAAAAATTATAAAATAAATAATAAATAAAATAATAATTGGCCCCCTAGAGGCCAATCTAAAAAACTACAACAGAAATGACAAGCCACCCTCTGATTAATGAAATAAGTTGGTATCGGTTCATGGTATCGGTGAACTTTTACAAGTATGAGTACACACACATTTTACAGTATCGGCCCCGATACCGATACCAGTATCGGTATACTGGTTCTGGTATCGATACTGGTATCGATACTGGTATCGATACCGATACCAGTATCGGTATCGGTGCATCCCTACAGTACATAATCATTATAATTACATTTATAATTATATCCAACGAGATGAATGGTTGTTAGTTATGGCTGTGATGCACAAACCTTACATACATGTCATAAATTTAAAACTATTTTTTATATTTAAATTTATTTTTATTTATTTAAATAATCGCTGAATAATTTTTTCACCCCTTTTTCAGCCTCGACTAACAGATTCAGTGTTCATATTATCAGTAATCACAGATCTGTGTCCAATTTAAAACTCCAGTCAAAGAATTTCAACAAAGAAGTGACATAAAGAAAGTGAGACTGAGTGAAGTCAGTTATCGAGCAGCTGTTACTGCCCCACATGCTCAACAACACCTCCACCAGTTGTTTTATTGTGTGGAGGGAAGTGAAGCTGCGCCACTTCATCTGTTCTTAAAACCCGTTACCACACTGAACCCTAAACTGAAGTTCATACTTCACATACTTCATCAGTACAGCTGTGCTCTCTGGTTTCTGGGCGATGGGAACAGGAGAGGAACAGAAACGTCCAAATAAAGAAGTTTCACTGCTGAGTCAGCTAAAGAGGAGGAGTGTACCAGAGTCGCTGCCATGCTACTAATGACACAATCTTCACTGAAACCATCGTGAGCCACGCAGCGCAACCACCAGAAATATTATTCTGTGTATTTCTTTAACATTTAATTCGCTAATTTTCCTGATTAAACATATTTTGTAACACTAACTACACAAGAAAGCAATAGAAACATACTTGATGCAGTTAGCTTTGAAAGGTTTGTGTGTGAGTCATACGTGCTGATTTCAGGCTGCAGGTTAGCAGGTTGTACGAGATGCTCGAGGTTTTATAGTTTTATGGTTGACAACAGTTAATATTTGATCATCATGAGAGTCCGAAGTCTGACTTTTATGGTCTTTGTATCACCAGAGAGAAAAGAGAGACGGGCAAAAACAAACAGGTAAATCACGAACATGGTGCACAACATTTAACATAAAGGACAAAACTGTTACACATCAGATACAAGCACTGAATGTCCTTATTTTTAAATGAATAATAACATTTACAGAAGTTGCTTTTACAGTTAAATGGACATCTATGCAAAACCACTCCTGCTGTGAAGAAGCAGGTCAGCTTATCAGTTCTTCAGTTTGTAAAGCTCTCATTCATCTCCTTTTCTGCCCTTCCTCGGCCATGATGCTCTGTATCTCAGCTCGTCACACAATCTACAAAAAGTTAATCACATTTTAATGCATTTCATGCACGAGAACCATTTTTCAACATGAGCACGTCAAAGACACGCCATGAGACAACAGCCTGAGATACAGTTTCAGGCAACTAGTTACATCAGGTCTAACTGCAAATGCACAACATCACAGGGATAAAGTCCGATCCAAACTACAACCACGGGACAGATATTAAACTGAATGTATGAGAGGAGGGCCCGACTGTACATTCAGCCTTAATCATTCATTAGTCGTTTTAAACACTTATAATCGTATTTTGAAAAGAATGAATAAGTCACAACAAAGTCACCATATTATTTTTTTTAAAAGGCCTTTCAAGGAAATTAAATTGGTGTGATTTAGAAATATGATCACTCAACAATAAAACAAAGCTCGTATGACTCGTGACCTACATTTGCAGTGCTTTTGCTCCTCCCTGCCCGCGGGTGGTGCTGTTCATCCAGTTCTTTGTTTTAAGTTATCCGAGCTCTGAGCTGCAGTCATCAAACAAACAGACAATCCTGTGAGCAAATGTTTGGCTCTGAAAGAACAAGATGAGCAACTGTGTAAATATTGCAAATGTCTTCTTTAAACCCTGCGGGGCTGTGAAGCATTTTCATTTTTGCTTTTTGTTTCGGCTTCAGCACTTGTTGTTTCTTCTTCAGTCACCTTTCCTCAGTCATCATGAGGTTGTACACCTCTCTGCATTCAATCAGTAGTTATTTCATCTCTGGCTCTCCACTACAGCATGTCTTCCTCCCCTCTTCCCCAACCAGTTGCAGCAGATGGCCGCCCCTCCCTGAGCCTGGTGCTGCTGGAGGTCTTGTTTTGGGGGGTTGAGGGGGTGTTAAGAAAAATATTAGACAATGATACCTCGAGTAAATCAAAGTACAGCATTTCCAGAGATATCCAGACCTACTTGGCCCTTTGCTGCCACCGTTATGTTGCCACTAGGGCTGCCACGATTAGTCGACTAGTCACGATTACGTCGACTATCAAAATCGTCGACGACTGATTTAATAGTCGACGCGTCGTTTGAAGCTTTGTAAGATCCCAAAAGACGCAGGAATAAGTAGTAGGATTTAAGAGTGTAATAACGGACTGAAACAGAAGATGGCAGCACTGCATGTACAAGGATGCCAGCTGCCGTTAAACCCCGAAGAAGAAGAAGAAGCTGTGTCCCAGAATTCATAGCGCAGCCCAGCTCAGTTTCCAACAATGGCGGCAGCTAGTTAGTTTTAATATTACTCTTATTATTCTTTCTGGGTCACAAAATAAACGTTTAACATATTTTCAGGCGAGAATGTAGCTGTGTAAACCTCAAATATCTGCTCAGTTTATCAAGACGCCACATATTTTCAAAAGCGCTCCGACGTTTTCGGAGACGTCTGTTAGCCACTAGCTCGATAGCTAGCCGGGGGCTAGGCTAACTAGAGCCGTGAGAACACCGGACTCCCGGGAAATCGTTTTCAAACCCACCGCCGTCTTTCGCTACTCAGGTTAAACATGATATATAAGTCACTTAGATAACTTAAAATGTTATTGTTTGGCTTTTTTCAGTATTTTATTTGTTCCTGAGTAAATCTGTTTGGCTGAGATTAAAGTTATAGTTTTTACACAGCTGAATAAACGTCAAGCAGACAACTGATTATCAGAAGTGTGAGATGCTCGAGAATTTACTCCGGTGTCCTGTTATATTTTAGATAGCAAGGAGTTTCAAGACTCAGCTGTCCATCTGCATCTAAAGGTCAAAGGTCACTCTTTCGAGGATGCCAATGTTCACATTTTGGACAGAGAGGACAGATGGTTTGAAAGAGGAGTGAAAGAAGCATCTATGTCCACTGTGAGCGACCATCTTTGAACAGAGGCAGTGGTTTACAACACCAACTCTCTGCCATCTATAATCCAGTTTTGAGATCCCTTCCCAGACGCCTTAACGCCCACTCACATCCTGGGCCATCTGACCTCAGGAATTTGCATGATAAGGTGGGGCCAGGTTTCACAATGAACTTATCCGAAACTCTGGCTGATTGGGACCCACACCCAGTTCCAAACCTTGGCTCAGGCGATTAGAGGAACATCAGGGGTCCTTTTGTCCCTCTGTGGGGGAAACTCCCACCAGGTTTATATCTGGGACTCTCCACCATTTGACCTTAGAACTGAAGAAGCCTCTCGGATGAAGGTGAAACGTCTTCAAGTAACTTAAAGAAGTCCAGACGCTTTTCTTTGCAAGCTCCTTTGACTACGATGACCTGGATGACTGAGAACCTTCACAGACATAGCAAGGAGTTTATTAAACTTCACCGAAACAATCTGCAAATTTCATTAAAATTTAATAAACTATCATCTTGTCTTTATTTTTAGTTAGCACATACCTTAAACACTTAAAGCTGTAAGCTAATGATAGTTATATAAGAGCAGATGCTGCTGGTGCAATAAGCTGTACGTTTTACGTCCAATGGATGATGATCTTATTAGTCGACTATCAAAATAATCGTTTGTGGCAGCCCTAGTTGCCACTATCCCTCATTAGCTCCTCTGTGTATTTAAGCTTCAGGTTGGCTGTGTTCTTGAATTGTGTTGTCTTCTGCTTGTTTGACTCCCTGCATGTCTCTTTGCATTTTTGGTCTCTGCTTTGGATTCATGCTCAGGCTTGCTTTTTATTGGCTGACTTCAGCCTTGTCATCTTGCATTTTGGCCATAACTCCTGAAACTTTATGACAGAAATTAACGCACATTTCTTTAGTGTGTCCCCCTCTGCACACCACCAGATGCTGAGGTGACACAGCATCTGGATGAAGTGAACGAATGGATAAAATGTCTTCCAGAGAGAGATTAGGATTCCCTCTGCTGAAGCTGAAAACGAGTGCTTGTTAATTCAATCTGAGGATGTTAGTTAAAGGAAGCATTCATTTCTAAAAGGCTGGGTCAGGGCCGCTCATCTGCTTACTCACTATGTGGACTGAACAGAAAATAAGATCATGATGTACATTTAAAATCTGACCTCAGAAACCGGCTGGTGTGTCACTCAGACTCTTGTTTGCACTGGAACAGCAGCACTATGTACCGACCGTGTTAATACTGAGAACAATCAGCGTTGATGATCTTTGTTTGTGTTAC
>NC_140456.1:2166484-2198984 GCF_963576455.1 Neolamprologus multifasciatus
CCGTTAAACCCCGAAGAAGAAGAAGAAGCTGTGTCCCAGAATTCATAGCGCAGCCCAGCTCAGTTTCCAACAATGGCGGCAGCTAGTTAGTTTTAATATTACTCTTATTATTCTTTCTGGGTCACAAAATAAACGTTTAACATATTTTCAGGCGAGAATGTAGCTGTGTAAACCTCAAATATCTGCTCAGTTTATCAAGACGCCACATATTTTCAAAAGCGCTCCGACGTTTTCGGAGACGTCTGTTAGCCACTAGCTCGATAGCTAGCCGGGGGCTAGGCTAACTAGAGCCGTGAGAACACCGGACTCCCGGGAAATCGTTTTCAAACCCACCGCCGTCTTTCGCTACTCAGGTTAAACATGATATATAAGTCACTTAGATAACTTAAAATGTTATTGTTTGGCTTTTTTCAGTATTTTATTTGTTCCTGAGTAAATCTGTTTGGCTGAGATTAAAGTTATAGTTTTTACACAGCTGAATAAACGTCAAGCAGACAACTGATTATCAGAAGTGTGAGATGCTCGAGAATTTACTCCGGTGTCCTGTTATATTTTAGATAGCAAGGAGTTTCAAGACTCAGCTGTCCATCTGCATCTAAAGGTCAAAGGTCACTCTTTCGAGGATGCCAATGTTCACATTTTGGACAGAGAGGACAGATGGTTTGAAAGAGGAGTGAAAGAAGCATCTATGTCCACTGTGAGCGACCATCTTTGAACAGAGGCAGTGGTTTACAACACCAACTCTCTGCCATCTATAATCCAGTTTTGAGATCCCTTCCCAGACGCCTTAACGCCCACTCACATCCTGGGCCATCTGACCTCAGGAATTTGCATGATAAGGTGGGGCCAGGTTTCACAATGAACTTATCCGAAACTCTGGCTGATTGGGACCCACACCCAGTTCCACACCTTGGCTCAGGCGATTAGAGGAACATCAGGGGTCCTTTTGTCCCTCTGTGGGGGACACTCCCACCAGGTTTATATCTGGGACTCTCCACCATTTGACCTTAGAACTGAAGAAGCCTCTCGGATGAAGGTGAAACGTCTTCAAGTAACTTAAAGAAGTCCAGACGCTTTTCTTTGCAAGCTCCTTTGACTACGATGACCTGGATGACTGAGAACCTTCACAGACATAGCAAGGAGTTTATTAAACTTCACCGAAACAATCTGCAAATTTCATTAAAATTTAATAAACTATCATCTTGTCTTTATTTTTAGTTAGCACATACCTTAAACACTTAAAGCTGTAAGCTAATGATAGTTATATAAGAGCAGATGCTGCTGGTGCAATAAGCTGTACGTTTTACGTCCAATGGATGATGATCTTATTAGTCGACTATCAAAATAATCGTTTGTGGCAGCCCTAGTTGCCACTATCCCTCATTAGCTCCTCTGTGTATTTATAAGCTTCAGGTTGGCTGTGTTCTTGAATTGTGTTGTCTTCTGCTTGTTTGACTCCCTGCATGTCTCTCTTTGCATTTTTGGTCTCTGCTTTGGATTCATGCTCAGGCTTGCTTTTTATTGGCTGACTTCAGCCTTGTCATCTTGCATTTTGGCCATAACTCCTGAAACTTTATGACAGAAATTAACTCACATTTCTTTAGTGTGTCCCCCTCTGCACACCACCAGATGCTGAGGTGACACAGCATCTGGATGAAGTGAACGAATGGATAAAATGTCTTCCAGAGAGATTAGGATTCCCTCTGCTGAAGCTGAAAACGAGTGCTTGTTAATTCAATCTGAGGATGTTAGTTAAAGGAAGCATTCATTTCTAAAAGGCTGGGTCAGGGCCGCTCATCTGCTTACTCACTATGTGGACTGAACAGAAAATAAGATCATGATGTACATTTAAAATCTGACCTCAGAAACCGGCTGGTGTGTCACTCAGACTCTTGTTTGCACTGGAACAGCAGCACTATGTACCGACCGTGTTAATACTGAGAACAATCAGCGTTGATGATCTTTGTTTGTGTTACAGACGCGTTATGAGTTAAGCCAGTGATTTACTGTTGACAGCTGTGCGCCTTGAGGGAAATCATAACAGGTCAGACCGGATCTGCCGCCCCAAATAACCCTCAGCATCCGAACACACCGGCTCCTCTCTGCAGGTCAGAGAAGAGCCGAGTTACAGAGAGACGAGTTTGAAACAAGAGTTTGGGAGAAAGACGATAGACGAACTGAAACCTGCGATTTCACTGTGATCTTCCAATTGTCTTCGAGACCTGAGTGACCACAGAAGGATCCGGGTTATTTTGACAGAGATCTGGATTTTTAATCTCATAGTAACGATCCGCCTGTGTGCAGGTACCTGCTCAGATTCGGCTATGAAGGAACCGACGGGCTCGTTTCTCCTTCTGGTCTGGAGATAAGTGCTGCAGTCATGACTGTCGGTCTCCTGCTGCTGATGATGACCCTGCTGAACTTCACAGATGGTGAGTTTACGTTCAGCTGACACAGAGACCTGATTTCTGTCTGAGCCCAACACACGATCACATGAAGGCTCTGCAGCATCAGGCTGGAAAATCCCCCAGGAGGGAGTCTGGCTGCTGCTTTACCAGGATTTCTTTTTAAATGGGATGGTTTATGGAGTCCACACACAGACACACACACATGCACACACACACACACACACACACAAATCTGGATACTTGATTAAAAAATTGTAGTTTATAAAACTGTTGTAGAAACATTAAAACACGACATAAGAGTTAAAAACCACTTAGGTTCTAAAGTGAAAGTAGTCTGTGTGCAAACACACATTGTTGTGATAACGGCATCATAGTTACTAAGTTATTAATGGACATGTCAACTTCATGTTTCAGCTGGAAATGATTTCACTTACTTATAAATATATCGTGGCTCAAGAGTTGGCAGTTCATCTTGTAATCGGAAGGTTGCCGGTTCGAGCCCCGGCTCTGACAGTCTCGGTCGTTGTGTCCTTTGGCAAGACACTTCACCCGTTGCCTACTGGTGGTGGTCAGAGGGCCCGGTGGCGCCAGTGTCCGGCAGCCTCGCCTCTGTCAGTGCGCCCCAGGGTGGCTGTGGCTACAATGTAGCTGCCATCACCAGTGTGTGAATGTGTGGATGATTGTGTGTAGTGTAAAGCGCTATACAAATACAGGCCATTTACCATAAATGTGTCTATTCTTATCTATATTAACACAACGTAATATATTTTTAAATCTGTAGAATAAGAAGTAATCACCAGCGGAGGTCAATCGTATCTCTGTGACCTCCCTGTGAACCCCGTGAAGGTGCAGTTACGGTGTACGCTCCACACATACACATGAAGCAGGAGTTTGTGTGATTTTATAGCTGCCAGCTCGCATAATAAACAGTAACTTATTTACGCTGCACAAACTTTTAACTACGACTACTTATGTCTGTTTTTATTTTATTAAATTTAATATGTGGCAGAATGAAACTGAACGGACAACTCTGACATTATCTGATAATGTTGAAACTGCTGTGGGCGTAACACTGCATTATGTTATAATAGCCCTGAAATGTGCGTAATGCCTTTTATTGTTACATTTTAATTAGTTGAGCTGTTGCAGACGAACAAGCTTGGCTGCACCGGTGATGTCACAACATGACTGAAGGAATCTGTCTTATCTCATGTTTGTTGAGTGAAAGCCAAGTGAGCATCATCATCATCATCATCATCTTTATTCATAAAGAACTTTAAAACGACTGTATGCATAAATTGTATGAGTACAGATGAGTATGATTAGTCATATAAATAAATACTAAACATCAAAATAATTGGAGGTCTTCTAGTAAAATCTACCACAGATGAAGAATCTGATAATTGCATTAAAAATGCACCTGAAGGTGTCAACAGGGCAAACACAGCAGACAGATGCAGGTTCAGGGAGTCGACTTATTTGAGGTGAGCAGCAGTGTCACACACACGTCAGCCTAAGCCACCACAAAATTACTCAGATTTATGAGTTATTAAATAATTACAGCCCATCTTTGTTTCCTCCCCCCCAAAAAAATTTGTAAAATAGAAAATACATCAGTAATAGAAAAGTGACACCTACACAAGAAAGTCCACTGCAGATCTTACATGTAAGTGGACTCATGTATTGCCCAATCAGACACTCGATTCTCGTGCGCCACAGTCACTGAAGGAGGAACATCAGCTTCATCAGTGTCCAGTCTGATATCCACTAGAGGTGGGAATCACCATACATCCCACGATACGATATTATTGCAATTTTTTAAAATATTTTGCGATATTCAGATTCTGTACATAAAGGTAAACTTTATCAATATTCATTTTATCTAATATCAAAGTCTCACACTCAGTCTTTCTCTCATTTCAGTTTGATTGTTGACAAACTGAACGGTTTGTATTACAGTCTAGTCCAACTTAACTGAATCAACCATCTGGTACAATTATAGCTATTCTGAACTATGCAGTTTATGAAAACTATGCAGCCCCTTCAGCAACTGAAGAATTTGAAAGTAAATTAAAACAAAATATAATTTTACATTAAATAAAAAAGTTTTAAACTTAATTAAAATAAAACATGTCTTAAATTAAAATAAGTAAACTGTCACATTTGGACAGTGAAGGAATGTCAGGATTCTTGCTCAGAAAAAGGATCAACATGCTCTGAAGTCAGAGCACAAAAACCTTTTTGTAACAAAATATCGATTTCTGCTGTCCCTGTATCGATACATTATTAGCAAACAAAATATCACCATGCTACACAGTATCGATTTTTTCCCCCACCCCTAATATCCAGTAGATCTTAAAAAATATTAATTCAAGCCTTTTGAATAAGTGTAACTTCTAACAATAGTTATTTTTTAATGTTGTTTTCATCACATCTACCAACTAATAATACAGTTAATTTGACCATAAATGAAAATGACTGAGTTTCCTTTTCTCCGTTGCTTCTTCACTGAACCCGCTTTGAAAAGACCAACCTGCCTTATTTCCCCTCATCCTGACGTCTGTGGAGCCGACGCAGACAGTCGCTCTGTCACGTACATGCAAGCAAAGCCAAGACGAGTGTGCTTTGCTCATCATGGATGCTCGTGATCATTACTATTCCTGTTACACCGTGTAGAGTGTACACTACTCTCACCTGGGCTCAGCAGGCCAAGTGAAGTAAAAACTGACATATATGAACTTTTCTTTATTATTTTGGGCTTTTTGAAACTTTACTTAATGATAACAATTTATAATGAATGCATTTAACCTCTTAAGCCCCAAGCCTACCTGATCTCCTGCTTTTTGCCCCCGTATCAGGGGGCGTTGGGGCTTAAGAGGTTAAAAATAGATACATTTTCCAAATTGAAGAACAAATATTGTGTCTTAATGTCAAAAACCTCTATTTGTTATGCTGCAGCTGAACTGGAGTTGGTTTTATTTTACTATAATACCATTTGGTGCCAAAAGATGATTTAGTGAGTAAATGTATCAGTCTAGACCTACACTTGATTTTCCCCCATTATAGTTTTACTGTAGTTTAACTTGTTGCAGTGGGAGGTCAGTGGCAATAGTAACTACCAGTAAGAAGGAAACACCGATAGCTTGAGCACAGTCAGTGCAGCAATGCAGCGAATATGAACGTTCACATGGTTAAGACCAGATATATTTCTCCCAAACTAAATGAAACCAATCAGAAAACTGGAAAAACCAAACACAGAGTGAACCTTCTGACTAATAACTCAGTGTGTGTAACGATGAGATGCAGGCAAACAGTATTAGATTAGATTGGGTTCATACGTGTCTGCAGCTTCAATTTCCTTTTTTAATATCCATCTGATGTTTTGATTAGTCACATGGCAACAGAGGATATCAGGACGTGTTCTGCTCATATTAAATTTGACTTAATATTACATTTTTTATGATACCTGATTTATAACATTCGATCTGACATTTTACTGTGCCTGCAGATGTTTGGACGCTACCGGCTCCCAGCAGCGTTTTCATGGAGTCTGTGGACATGAGACACATGCTGAGGTGGCCCCCCCTGCAGGCTTCATGCAACACTACACTTCAGTACTCTGTCCAGTATCAGGGGTAAGTATTGTAAAAAATGCTGATCAAATATTTGCTTACACTAGTCCCCAACAGAACATATTAAAAAGTCACACACAAAACTAACTGATGATGACTTTTAAAAATATGAATTTTAGTAAGAACAGTTTGGAGCTCAAAGTCAGCCTCATCCTGTAGTTCAATACAGAGAGATCACTGAAGAATTGAAACATGGTGAGAAGATTTAGGACAGGACGCCACAGAGTGTAGATGCAGGTGGTGGTGAAGATGAAGATGAGGCTTGGATGAAGCTCTGACTGAGGTGTCTGTGAGGTGGAGATGGAGAGGAGGTGACTCTCTGACTGAGAGCACAGATTTAAACTACGCAGATTAGAGGCTGACTGAACATAAAGGACTAGACTTGTATTTGTATACAACGACAGCTGAAACTAAATGATCCTGACAGGGAGATGTTGCTCTTGATGTAATTCTAACCATGTGACCTAAAACAACAGGAGCAAAGAATGATCAGCAGGTACGTCTGTGTTCAGAGCTGGATGGAAGTGTTTTTGCTTAGTGCTTTATTCTAGTTTTAAAAACAATTCTCTGTTCATAAGTCACCTGTGTCATGGTCCTGAGCCATGTTGGCCCAGTATTCTTAGTTTTCGTGTGTTTTGTATTTTGTTCTTTATTTATGCCTTGGTTCCTAGGTTGTTTAGTTAAGATGTTCCTTATTTGGTTACCCTCTGTGTATCTGTGAAGCCTTGTTTCCCCTCCTTGTGTTTTATTCCATGTTTTCCCGTTATGTCCGTGCTCTCTCTCCTCCTGTCTGAACCTCTGTGTACTTCCTGTTTTACTTTGACAGTCTCCCGTCAGTGTTGCATTTACTCCTGCCGTGTCTTGTTATGATTATCAGCGTCACCTGTGTTCCCCGTGTGCTCCCACTTCCCTCGTTAACCCTCTGTGTATTTATGTCTGCGTCTCCCTCATGTTGTGTGTGATTC
The DNA here is from genome assembly GCF_963576455.1 of Neolamprologus multifasciatus. Taxonomy (NCBI): domain Eukaryota; kingdom Metazoa; phylum Chordata; class Actinopteri; order Cichliformes; family Cichlidae; genus Neolamprologus; species Neolamprologus multifasciatus. The sequence goes on from NC_140456.1 coordinate 2,173,490, forward strand.
TCCCTGTGTTTCCTGGTGAGCTTTATATTTAGTTTTTCCCAGTTTAGGTTTGTATCAGACCGCACTCAGTTTATCCAACTTAAATCCCATTCTTCAACTCTCTATCCTGTTTCTGCTGGTGTGCCCCAGGGTTCAGTATTGGGGCCTCTTTTATTCATTATTTATATGCTTCCTCTTGGTTATATATTCCGAAAATATAATATAAACTTTCACTGTTATGCCGATGACACCCAGCTCTACCTTTCTTCTAAACCCAATTCATCCCTCCCACCTCCCTCCCTCTCAGACTGTCTTATTGAGATTAGATCCTGGTTCTCCTCCAATTTCCTCAAACTTAACAGTAATAAAACTGAAGTTTTACTTGTTGGTACACCATCTATCCTAACCAAATCCCACAGCTTTTCCATTAACAATGAAAATTCTCCCACCCTTCCCTCCCCTCAGGTTAAGAGTTTGGGTGTCATACTTGATAATACTCTCTCATTCCAGTCTCACATTAATTACATAACCCGGTCTGCTTACTTCCACTTACGTAATATTAACCGACTCCGCCCCTTCCTTACTCTCCATGCTGCTGCTATCCTTGTCCATAGTCTTATTACATCCCGTATTGATTACTGTAATTCCCTCTTATTTGGTCTCCCTAAAAAGTCCCTTCATAAACTTCAACTTCTTCAAAATTCTGCAGCTCGGATCATAACCCGTACTCCGTTAAGTGCTCATATCACCCCAGTTCTCCAGCAGCTTCACTGGTTGCCCATAGAAGCCAGGATAAACTTTAAAATCTTACTTCTCACGTTCAAATGTATCCATAAATCTGCTCCTTCATATTTGTGTGACCTGCTCCATATCACCACTGTTTCCCACCCTCTCAGATCATCATCTGCTACTCATCTTACCGTTCCGTCCTCACACCTCATCACTGTGGGGAACAGAGCTTTCAGTCGCTCTGCTCCTCGCTCTGGAGCTCTCTTCCTCCTGCACTAAGAAATATTGACTCCCTCTCCGTATTTAAGTCACAGCTCAAAACACACCTGTTTAGACTGGCTTATTCGCTTTAATGCTGATTTTATCTGTTGTCACGCTCTGTTTTGTAATTTTAACTTATTTTATGTATTTTATGACTATTGTTCCTTTTATTAATTGTGTTTTTTGTAAGGTGACCTTGGGTTTCTGAAAGGCGCCCTCAAATAAAATGTATTATTATTATTATTATTACTCGTGATCTGTCTTTCCAGCAATAAAGCTGTGCTTTCTGAGTTTATTCCCCATGTCCCCGTGAGTTTGCGTTTGGGTCCTCTCCTGCCTGCCACACAGCCTAATCATGACAACCTGAGTGTAAGCCACAAAGATTACAGCTGTTCAGTCAGTAACAGTTTCATAACTGAGAGAATTTCAGTGTCTTTTCTCACTGCAACACAAGAGAGACGTCTAAAAAACACCTTTAAATTAACGAGTAAATAACTTCCAACAAATCACTAACAGTGAGATCATAAGACCTGTTCTAAAACTCTCACCTGTGGTTCCACCCTCTTTTTCTGCTTTGGAGGCGTAGCAGCAGTGTAAGACCTGCCTATGGGTGTAAGGCTCAGGTATGGGTGTATGCACCCCAACAGTGAAAGCACACAGATGCATGCAGAGGCAATGCATCTGTGTGCATTGATGTAAAAAAGTTTTACAACCATAAACTTAATTATTCCTCTGCTTTTTATTCTAAATATTTAAAGACAAAAATCATCCTGATGTAAAAGCTTTATGAACTCACACCAAAACCTAACCATAGACAGGCTCAGCCACACCTCTGATCCTCTGATAAACGTGATAAATGTCACCTAACAGGTTGACTCTGACTGAATCATGAGTCATTACTGTGCTAAATCTTCAGTGACGTGCAATAAACAACAAATGCAATGAGGAATGCTGCGTGTGTGGTGGAGGAGGTGGAGTCGTGCAGAGGTGTATTTTCAAAGGATTAAATGTGAATAGTTTCAAGCTCCTTTAAATGAAGCTAATTCAATTCAATTCAATTCAATTCAATTTTATTTATATAGCGCCAAATCACAACAAAAGTCGCCTCAAGGCGCTTCATAGATACAGAGAAAAACCCAACAATCATATGACCCCCCATGAGCAGCACTTTGGCGACAGTGGGAAGGAAAAACTCCCTTTTAACAGGAAGAAACCTCCAGCAGAACCAGGCTCAGGGAGGGGCGGGGCCATCTGCTGTGATTGGTTGGGGTGAGAGAAGGAAGACAGGATAAAAGAGATGCTGTGGAAGAGAGACAGAGGTTAATAACAGATATGATTCAATGCAGAGAGGTCTGTTAATACATAGAGAGCGAGAAAGGTGACTGGAAAGGAAAAACTCAATGCATCATGGGAATCCCCCGGCAGCCTACATCTATTGCAGCATAACTAAGGGAGGATTCAGGATCACCTGGTCCAGCCCTAACTATATGCTTTAGCAAAAAGGAAAGTTTTAAGCCTAATCTTAAAAGTAGAGATAGTGTCTGTCTCCCGAATCCCCCTCTTCTGGTTCCACAGAAGAGGGGCCTGAAAACTGAAGGCTCTGCCTCCCATTCTACTTTTAAATACTCCAGGAACAACAAGTAGGCCTGCAGAGCGGGAGCGAAGTGCTCTAATAGGGTGATATGGTACTACAAGGTCATTAAGATAAGATGGGGCCTGATTATTTAAGACCTTGTATGTGAGGAACAGGATTTTGAATTCAATTCTGGATTTAACAGGAAGCCAATGAAGGGAAGCCAAAACAGGAGAAATATGCTCTCTCTTTCTAGTCCCTGTCAGGACTCTTGCTGCAGCATTTTGGATTAGCTGAAGGCTTTTCAGTGAGTTTTTTGGACATCCTGATAATAATGAATTGCAGTCGTCCAGCCTGGAAGTAATAAATGCATGAACTAGTTTTTCAGCGTCACTCTGAGACAGGATATTTCTAATTTTAGAGATGTTGCACAAATGGAAGAACGCAGTCTTACATATTTGTTTAATATGTGCGTTGAAGGACATGTCCTGGTCAAAAATGACTCCAAGGTTCCTCACAGTGTTACTGGAGGCCAAGGTAATGCCATCCAGAGTAAGAATCTGGTTAGATACCATATTTCTAAGCTTTTCAGCGCCGAGTACAATGACCTCAGTTTTATCTGAGTTAAGAAGCAGAAAGTTAGTGGCCATCCAAGTCTTTATGTCTTTAAGACATTCCTGCAGTTTAACTAATTGGTGTGTGTTATCTGGCTTCATGGACAGATAGAGCTGGGTGTCATCTGCATAGCAGTGTAAATGTATGCTATGTCTTCTAATGATGCTGCCTAGGGGAAGCATGTATAATGTAAACAGAATTGGTCCTAGCACTGAACCCTGTGGAACTCCATAATTAACCTCAGTGTGTGAAGAGGACTCTCCATTTACATGCACAAATTGGAGTCTATTAGATAGATATGATACAAACCGCTGCAGTGCAATACCTGTAATACCTACAGCATGTTCTAATCGCTCTAATAGGATATTATGGTCAACAGTATCGAATGCTGCACTAAGGTCGAGAAGGACAAGCACAGAGATGAGTCCACTGTCAGAGGCCATAAGAAGATCATTTGTAACCTTCACTAAAGCTGTTTCTGTGCTGTGATGAACTCTGAAACCTGACTGAAACTCTTCAAATAAACCATTCCTCTGCAGATGATCTGTTAGCTGTTTGACAACTACTCTTTCAAGGATGTTTGATATGAAAGGAAGGTTGGAGATTGGCCTATAATTAGCTAAGACTGCTGGGTCTAGAGATGCTTTTTGAGTAAAGGTTTAACTACAGCCAGCTTGAAGGCCTGTGGTACATAGCCGATTATTAGAGATAGGTTGATCATATATAAGATCGAAGAATTAATCAATGGCAGGACTTCTTTGAGCAGTTTTGTAGGAATGGGGTCTAAAAGACACGTTGATGGTTTGGAGGAAGTAATTATTGAAGATAACTCAGAAAGATCGATTGGAGAAAAAGAGTCTAACTTAACATCAATGGTACTAGGAGTAGCTGTAGATAATATTACATCTGTGGGATGATTATTGGTAATTTTTTCTCTAATGATAAAAATTTTATTTGTGAAGAAGTTCATGAAGTCATCACTAGTTAACGTTAAAGGGATGGTTGGCTCAAAAGAGCTCTGACTTTTTGTCAGCCTGGCTACAGTGCTGAAGAGAAACCTGGGGTTGTTCTTATTTTCTTCAATCAGTGATGAGTAGTAAGCTGTTCTGGCTTTGCGGAGGGCTTTCTTATAAAGCAACAAACTATTTCTCCAGGCTAAATGATGATCCTCTAAATTTGTGACACGCCATTTCCTCTCCAGATTACGAGTCATCTGCTTTAGGGTACGTGTTTGAGAATTATACCACGGGGTCAGGTACTTCTGATTAGAGACCTTAGTTTTCACAGGAGCTACAGTATCCAGAGTCGTACGTAGTGAGGAGGTGAAATTATTAACAAGATAATCGACCTCTGTTGGGGTAGCGTTCAGATAGCTGCTCTGCTCTGTGTTGGTACAGGGCATTGACGATGATAACAGTGGCTGGATTATATTCTTAAACTTAGTTACAGCGCTTTCAGAAAGAAATCTACTTTGATAAAGTCCACTCTCCACTGCTGCGTAATCAATTATTGTAAATGTAAATGTTATCAAGAAATGATCAGACAGGAGAGGGTTTTCAGGAAACACTGTTAAATGTTCAGTTTCTATGCCATATGTTAAAACAAGATCTAGAGTGTGATTAAAGTGGTGGGTGGGTTCTTTTACATTTTGAGAGAAACCAATTGAGTCTAACAACAGATTAAATGCCATGTTGAGGCTGTCATTTTTAGCATCAACATGGATGTTAAAATCACCCACAATAATTATTTTATCTGAGCTCAGAACTAAATTAGATATAAAGTCTGAGAAATCTGACAGAAACTCTGTGTAAGGCCCAGGTGGACGATAGATGATAACAAGTAAGACTGGTTTCTGAGTTTCACAGCTGGGGTGGAAAATGTTAAGCATCAGGCTTTCAAATGAATTAAAAGTCTGTCTTGGTCTTTCATTAATTAATAGACTGGTGTGAAAAATTGCTGCCACACCTCCCCCTCGACCTGTGCTTTGAGATTTCTGGTAGTTAGAATGACTCGGGGGTGTTGATTCATTTAAACTAACATAATCATCCTGCTGCAACCAGGTTTCTGTAAGGCAGAGTAAATCAATTTGTTGATCAATTATTAAGTCATGTACTAACAGAGACTTGGAGGAGAGAGACCTAATATTTAATAATCCACATTACACTGTTTTACTCTTTGGTTCAGATGTGGATACTGTATTGTTCTTTCTTTGTAAATGTTTAAGTTGTTTGTTGCTGGTTTTTAGTTTGTTTTCTGTCTTTTTGGAAGCAGACACAGTCTCGATGGAGATGGGTTTTTGGGGGGGTAGCAGGAGGAGAGAAGCTGCAGAGAGGCGTGTAAGACTGCAACTCTCCTTCCTGGTCCCAACTCTCCCAACTCTAATAAAAACAACTTTGTCATAATTACCCAGCGAGTAGCAGGAGGGGAATCACTGAGGCAGGAAAGACAGATTTATAAACAGTGACACTCAAAGAAGCTGTTACACTGCAGAGTTTATTGGTTGTATTTGTTCAGACTAGGGCTGCCACGATTAGTCGACTAGTCACGATTAGTCGACTAATCACGATTAGTCGACTATCAAAATCATCGACGACTGATTTAATAGTCGACGCGTCGTTTGAAGCTTTGTAAGATCCCAAAAGACGCAGGAATAAGTAGTAGGATTTAAGAGTGTAATAACGGACTGAAACAGAAGATGGCAGCACTGCATGTACAAGGATGCCAGCTGCCGTTAAACCCCGAAGAAGAAGAAGCTGTGTCCCAGAATTCATAGCACGGCCCAGCTCAGTTTCCAACAATGGCGGCAGCTAGTTAGTTTTAATATTACTCTTATTATTCTTTCTGGGTCACAAAATAAACATTTAACATATTTTCAGGCGAGAATGTAGCTGTGTAAACCTCAAATATCTGCTCAGTTTATCAAGACACCACATATTTTCAAAAGAGCTCCGACGTTTTCGGAGATAACTTAGATAACTTAAAAATGTTATTGTTTGGCTTTTTTTAGTATTGTATTTGTTCCTGAGTAAATCGGTTTGGCTGAGATTAAAGTTATAGTTTTTACACAGCTGAGTAAACGTCAAGCAGACAGCTGATTATCAGAAGTGTGAGATGCTGGAGAATATACTCTGGTGTCCTGTTATATTTTAGATAGCAAGGAGTTTATTAAACTTCACCGAAACAATCTGCAAATTTCATTAAAATTTAATAAACTATCATCTTGTCTTTATTTTTAGTTAGCACAGACCTTAAACACTTAAAGCTGTAAGCTAATGATAGTTAGTTAGTAGAGCGGATGCTGCTGGTGCAATAAGCTGTACGTTTTACATCCAATGGATGATGATCTGATTAGTCGACTATCAAAATAATCGTTTGTGGCAGCCCTAGTTCAGACCTATGTTCCTTTGTCTGAGGCTCTCAACTCCAGCACCATAGTTTTCTTGAGAAGAATCTATTATTACCTCACTGTAGCTTCTCAGAAAGAGGAAGAAAGTTCAACCACAGGAGACAATGAGTTCACACAGCCGATGTTTAGCATCTAAAGATGGTAAATGGACTGATTCTTATATCGCTTTCTACTCAAAGCACTGTGTACAACAGAGGTAGATTAACAAAAATATGGAGATTAAAAACAGGGATAATTGGACTGAAATGCAACAGCTGGTCACTAATATGACTAAATTATTCATAAAGTGCTGGATGAAGAAATCCGTTTGTTATATGAACTTTTAGAGTCTCTGTTCTGTTCCCAAGAAATATCTAAAAGAAAACTAAAACTTTCTGTGCTCGACGTCCGCAGAGAGTTTGAGCTGGAGCATCAGAACGGCAGGTGGATGGAGGCTCCAGGGTGCCAGCGCATCACGCTCAGTCACTGTGACCTGACCTCTGACCTGGGATCAGACTCTGACTACAACATCCGGGTCAGAGCGCATTGCGGCTCGCAGCGCTCCGCCTGGACCAAACTCAGCCCTGCCTTCAATAGGAGACAAAGTAAGACGAGAGCTGACAGCTACGTCTGTTTTACGGCTGATGCTCGGTGTGTTTATGGATGTTTGTCTTCAGCTGAGACATGTCTGTCAGGCAGGAAGAGAAAGTCGGGCACTAAAGGAAAGAAAGAGGCCTTGGTTTTAAAATATCTGATAGATAGTAAAATATTTGAATTTTTAATTATGTGAGACTTACTTTGAAGAGCCCACGTGATCCTGTGATCCTGTGAACCAAGAAAAAACATTTTCTAATAGAAGTAATAAAGAGTGATTCCTGTGTGCAGCCAAACTGTCCGTACCAAAGATGACAGTGATGTCAGCAGGCGACGCCATCCAGGTGTCGTTTGAGACTCTTCCTCTGACGTCAACCGTCGACGTGACCGTTTGGAAAAAAGGCGAAAAGCTGCAGGTCGTTATTTGATCTTTATTTCTACTTTTCTCTTTATTTCTAGTTCATGTTTTCATTCTTGCATTTGCTCCTTTCTTTTCTTTTCCTGGATTATTTATTTTCGTTGGGATTGTGATTCCTTTCCTTGTTTCTGTTTTCTTTCTTTTTTTTTCTTTTAATCCACCTTTATTGTCACATGTTCATGTTTTCTCCCCCCACACTGTTGCTTTTTGTCCCTTTTCTTACACTATTTCTTTTTCCGTGTCTCCTCCTTTCTGACTTAATTTAATGACACAGCTTAAGCTTTGTTTTTTATGCATTTGTTGTATTCTTTGTTTCATTGTTTAAAATAAAAAACTCACATTTTCGTTATTTTGATCTCTTTTAGGCTATCGTGTACTCGATGCCCGCTGAGGAAGAGGTGCTGCACATCGCCGCCCTGCAGGAGAGAGCAGTGTACTGCGTCACAGCGCAGACTGTGCTGAACTCAGGGTATCGCAGCAACAGCACCGACACCCAGTGTGTGTCCATCATAGGTACAGGCATAAACACACACACACACACTTCTTACTTTCCTAAAATGTTTTAACTTTGAACATGTTTTTAAATTAAAATAAAATCTGTAGGTCATGCTCAAATATCCTCCTAATTTAAAATGTATTTCATAAAATATTTTCTTAGTTTCAGAGATGTTTCTCTTTTCATAATACCTGGTAGTGCGTTGAAGTTAAAACCTTCATCACTTTGCAATAAAGCATTTCATAAAAGTCTTCCCTTTCCCAACACTTCTCTTATTCCACATGATCTGCCTATAAAGTCTTTACTTCACAGAAACATCAAGATTTGTGCTTATAATTAAATTAAAATATGGAAGCTTCCTCGTTGTCCAGATGAGGCTTTTCTTAGTTTTGGAAACAGTGGTCCTTGTTTCCTCATCAATTATTCAAAATAATTAAATGTTCAATTAAAAAATATCTGAACATTAGAAGCAGAGAAAAACTATAAAATCCAGAAAGAACCTAAAGAACTAAAAGGTCTGAATCTAATTCTGATCTAATATCATTGAACAGACATTTTTAAAGCCAGCATTTATCCAGTGAACTAAAAGGTTTTGACTCCCGACTCATCTGCAGATCCAGATGCTCCTGCCTGGAAGACGCCGACCACCCTGACGGTGACGGTCATCATCACGGCGGGACTCCTGTTTGTTTTATTCTGGTCCATCGTTCACTGTCGTCCAGAAACCTGTAAAACACATTTCCACAAAGAGCCTCTGCCACAGTCTCTGGTCAGTGCTGCCTCTCATCTACACAGACAGAATACCTGTGGTGTAAAAGATCTGAACCAGGAAGTCACAATTTATATCAGCAAACCTAACAGCAGCAGTACTTTAGCGCACCCTGCTGGTGATACATAATTATTGTTTCTACCGAATATCTGACACCTAAATCATAAATGCACATAGTAAAGACTAAGTTTGAGGTTCAGTGTGAAGTAAAATGATCTACTGTTTAGTGAAGTTTTCCATATCTTGGTCTGTTTTTCTACAGAGAGGTAATTGGGACATTCAAATCCCAATGAGCCCTCAGGAGAAGGAGCTTTGTGACCAGATGGTGATGAAGCCAAATCGAACCTCATCACAGACTGATGCTGCACTGATAACCCATCAGGAAGACTAAACCAAGCTGAAACTCACTGAGAATCTACAGCAGGACAACAAGGAAGTAACGTGATGCTACAGTCCTGCAATATAGCTGTTGGAGGGTCACACGGAGCAGCACGCAACATTTGAATGGTCCATTTATGAGTTTCTGATCAGAGTTGGAGGTGGAAGAAGAAGCCCCTGTGAGCCCTGATTTATCGACAAAGCTGACAAGTGTTTACATTCCCTGTTGACTTCTCTTCAGAAGAAAAAACTGGGTATTTGTGTGACTTTTAAAGCGCTACGAAGCCCACAGAAGGAGGACAGGATTTATTCAAGATTCAAGCAGATCCACAGTGGTAGTAAACAAAGATGTAGGAAAAACAAACCTTTGGAAATGAAGAGACATTTTAAGTATTACTGTGTAACTGCTGATTGTGAAACTGTTAAGCAAATGAACCATCACACTTTGATCGTGAAATGAAGCAGTAATGAATGAAGCAGGGATACAGGCTTATTTTCACCGAGTACATTTAAGTTTATTACTCAAAAAAATATATTTACCAAGATTAACGATTACATTCTGTTTGAATTGAACCAGTATGAGCTTCAAAGTCATCAGTCCAGCAGACCAACCAGAGAGGATTCACCACATGTGTCAGTCTATAAAATTCAGTTCAAAAGTTGTGAGCAACATGCTGCCTACAAATTAAACAAACCATCAGACCTGCAGTAGGAGCTTGACATCAGCTTTTTAATATTTTGGTACTAAGAGTTGTTAATGCTCATTTTAGAGCAAGCTTTACAAACCTGTATTTAAAACACTCTGATGCCAGACTCTGTTCTTGTTATCTTACAGTGCTACCTCTTTAGTTCTTTTAGTGTGAAACTACATGTGTTGATTTCTAGCTGGTGCTTCACGTTAATGTCGCCTTTGTTAACGTGTATAATTAAACTGCAGCGATGTGTACGAGATGCTGTCACATCACTGCTGAAAATGTGCTGTTAGGATGAAGTTATAATTAAAGCACATGCAGTGTGTCATATTGTTTTTGAAATAAGCTTGCTGTGATGGAGCAGATATTGTTGGGTTACAGATGAGCATTATTTGTTTTCTGTAACCTTGGACCTGAGGGGTGAGCCATGAAGTCAGCTCAACATTGTCAGGCTTTCGTGGTGTTTGCTGGCTCAACAAAACCTGAAACCTCAGTCAGAGAAAACCTGTATCAGAGAGGTCACACTCAGTTTCTGCCTTTAGGAGAAACTCTATACCACACTTAGAGCGTGCTGTCGAGTAAACAACCAATGTGACAGAGACGATTTTAAACAAACGTTGAACGTTGATCTACTCTGGACCAAGTGATGTGCTCAGTGTACTCATTGTGGTCCGTGCATGTGTATGTAATGTGTCATTGCAATGTTATATATAGATATAGATATAGATATATATATGTATATACATAAAAAAAAATTCCCCACTCGCCCCTGTGGGCGGTCAATCCTTCAAGCTCGGGTCCTCTACTAGAGGCCTGGGAGCTTGAGGGTCCATGTATATATGTATATATATATGTATATATATATATATATATATATATATATATACACATATATATATATATATATATATATATATATATATATATATATATATATATTAGGGGTGCAACGATACACAAAATTCACGGTTCGGTTCGATACTTTGGTGTCACGGTTCAATATTTTTTCGATACAAAAAAAATGTTCATGCTCTTTTAATTTGTCATTTATTAAAATTATAAATATATATTTTAACTCAAAAGTACAGTTTTTAAATTTAATGTTGCTGAAACAACAAAGTAATAAAAAAATAAATCTATCTGATGGAGAAATCCCTCATCTTTGGAAAAGAGAGTTTATTACAGAGAAATGTCTCTTTCCAAAATAAAAGCTATACTATACGCTTCTTCTGGGCTATATTCTCAGCAGCATATTAAACATATCAGGTCCCCATAAGGAGAATCATGTGCTAACGGCTGTCTAAATGACTCGGGTAAAGTTTGTAGCATGCGTGCTTGTTGTTTTTGTCTGCTTCCACTTGTCTTTGCACTAGGATGCTGTCGGAGTAAATGTGCAGTCATATTCGTTGTGTTCCCACTAGTGCTGTCAGCGTTAATCTGAAATGACTTTGACGCCACAACACGGCAAATCTCCGTTAACGAGCTACCGCGGATCGTCCCGTGCGTGGGGCTGGACGGCGTCAACACGTTAACGAGCTAACTGCGCTAACGCACTAGTTCCCACCCATGTAATTGAGCATTGCGTGGCACATCCGACATACTGTTTTACTTTTGTCCATGACGCGCTTACCTTCAGGGTCATACGTCACATGAAAACCAAAATAGTTCCAAACGCCAGATCTGAATGAGGGTGGGGGAGGCTCAATTTGCCATGTTGCAACGAGCTTAACTTCTGTCTTGCTAGCTTGCGCTGCGCTCAGTGGATCTGCGCTCGACAGTGCAGCCTAGGCGGAGTAGTCGAGCGCAGATCCACTGAGCGCTCAACACAGACAGCATCGTCAGAAGAAAAGTTGATAAAATGAATTAAAAATTTTGAATTGTTCGATACATATGCGTACCGAACCGAAAGCACTGTATCGAACAGTTCAATATCGATACGAGTATCGTTGCACCCCTAATATATACATATACATATATATATATATATATATATATATATATATATATATATATATATATATATATCCAATGAAGAAAATTCATTGAATAAACGTGTTTGTGGATTATCAGCCTTTAAATCTTTTTACTAGGTGTTCTGCGCCTCTTGCTTTTGCCGTACTGGAGTTGTGATGGATTTGAGCCTCCCTGCAGTCTGAATTGGATGGATGTGTGGATATGACACATTTTTGTTAAGGTCATGATAATATTTACTGTTTTAAGAAAAAAAGAAACTAGATTGTGAGAAGCGTCTTCAGAAAGCATCATTATTGCACTGTATAACCTATGAGGAAATTTACAGCAGGGCAATAGGCCATGTCAGGTATTATCATTGGAAACACTCTAGAAGATGAGTATTTATAGTTTTGCTTTGTCGTAAATTTGTGAAAATATAATTATTTGGGGGCAACGGTGTAAGTCAGTGTTTTGCCCTTAGTCTGCATGTTCACAGACTAGCCCAACATTATTATTATTATTTGGTGGTAACTCAATCTGCAGACATTTTACTCACTTACAGAAATGAGGAATTTGGTCATATTGCCCCTTAAGATTAAAGGGAGTTTTTCTCACGGCATTGTATGAAGCAATTTACGTCATATTTTGGTAATTTTTATGTCACTTGTCACCATTTGAAACTATATCATTAATAAAAAAAAAAACAAAAATTAATTTGTCCAGTTTCACAGCTGGGTGAAGTGGAGAGAGAGAGACCCAAATGCAGGCACTGGCTTATGTGCAACGAGTGAGCTTTACTTACACGTGGTGTACACACAATACAACAGGTATGCACAGACACGAGCTTAACACTATCAGACATGGCAACAGGGAGGGAACAGAGACACAGAACAGAAAGAGCTCAAAACACAAAACCTGAGAAGTAGAAATACTAGGACAAAATATTAACAGTGACTGTTTGTCACCTGTTTATAACTCGAGTTACCATCATTTCTACACTGACTGCAGTACAGAGTGAGTGAGATGCCAATCTGTGCAATGAAGGATCACGACAGACAACAGCTTATGTGCGCTCAAGTTTATCAAAGTTTATTATTTAATGATGTCACCATCATTCAGCAGGCTATTACAAGAATAGACATAACATGTAACTCAGAATAAAAATCTCCTATATCAATGATATTTGCATTTTATGACATAAAAACATTAAGCAGGTTTAAAACATGGAGAACACAGTGTGTGTGTCAGGCATTATAAACAGTTAAGAGGGAATAAAATAATTGAATGAAGAAATAAAACAGTTATGTTGTGATCACTGTTGTATGTTATTTGGGTTTTATGTTGTCTAAAGTGATGTAAAAAAATGATAAAGCATTAAACTGTAAAAAAAAACAAAACATTTAGAATTGCACAAGTGGTAAAAACTTAAAATTACTTAATATTGCTGTTGCTGGCTGAGATTTAATGCCTCTAAATATTTGATGCTACTTCTGTCTTTATTTACCTTATGTTATTTGTGAATTGTCAAAGATGTAGCATCAAGAAATGTTTAATTACATTTCTCCACGTGAGCCATGAGCTCTGCTTTTTCCTTCATGGACATCAGAGACTGAACTCGTTGCTTCCAGCCTGGTTTAGCCTCAGATTTCTCTCCTTCAATAAGCATGTCGATGTACTCTAGAGTGGACAGAGGGTTTGGCTTCAGTGCTATCTCTTTAAGTCTGTTCAGACACTCTGCAGATCTCTCCACCAGTTTCACCACCTCAGCCTGCAAACAGTCGTACTCAGCATTCAGTTTGTCAACCAGTGCTTGAACAGTCATCTTCTCTCCTTTGGCCTTCAAGTACTTTTTTCTCAGCTCCTTTATTGTTCGTTTCTCTTTAACTTCTTTATACACCCATTTATACTTCTGATTATAATGTACATTCCAGATGCATTTCCCTGGGCACTCTGTACAGTATCCATCTGGCCCCATTGCTGCACAGCCATGTTTATCTGCATCATTTGCTATCTGGCAAGGGTAGTGACAGGTGTAATGACACTGCTTGCAATTCGTGATGTAGTTTCCAGGATTCGAAATATCCTTCTGAACAGGGATTTTAACAGAAACTTCAAACTCAAAGCTTTCATTTCTGCTGATCTCTGCCTTGCAGTTTTTAATTTTTTCCCTCGTCTCTTTTATCTCCTCAAGCTTGGCTAACCCAAGTTTCACCTGCAACTGCAGATTCTCAACTGAAATCTCGAGCTGCTTTCTTTCTCTGAGGACTTCCTGTGTCAGTGTCAAGCTTTTGGTTTCTATTTTATTCAGAGCAGCAAAAAACCTCTTCATGCTTTTTCTGCCCATCTCCCAAAACATCTGATTGAAGTCCTCTTCATCATCATCATTATCATCATCATCATCATCATCACTCATGCTTTCTGCTACAGCTGATTTGTTATTTGCAAACAGTGCTGAGTTATTGAACTTGAAGTGAACCGGCAGCCCGTCTTTTGTTTTAGGACATGGGACTCCTGCAGCATTGATCGCCTCTAGAACTGGAGGTCGCTGACCGTCTGCAAATGTCACCACAATGCTGATGTTTTCTGCCACATCTTTGCCAAAGATTGAGAGCACTGAATCAAACACATATCTTTGTGCTGCTGTGAGTCGTGCTAAAGCAGCCTGAGCTACAAAACACACAGCATCGATTTCACTGACACCATGTGAGGAAGTGAAGAGATTACGTAGCTGCTCTACAGTTTCTCTGTCTCTTTCTATGCCTCTTGTATCTCCAAAGCCTGGAGTGTCCACAATGGTCAGAGAGAACGGAATTTGAAATCCCTCCTGGTGGTTGATTTTGTAAACAGCGACTTCAGAGGTCTGACTGTGAGCTTGTGATGTTGACTGAGTTTCATTCACTAAGTTAAAGCGATATGGATCCTCCCATTTAACACCTAAAATGTAATTGATCATCCCGTTGATGAGAGTTGTCTTCCCAGCACCGGTTGCGCCCATAAGCATTATGGTGCGATTAGGTTTACTGGACTCTTCTCCAATACTGAAACTCTTGCATCCATCGACATTGAATGTCATGTTCTTTTCCAGGTGAACCATATAAACTGGGAGAAACCCTGGTGGCGTTTCAAGTGGTTTGCTGACTTTTATTTTAACAGCATCTGAAAGCTTTATGGAGCCACCTCCTTCTTTAAAAAACCCAGACATTTCCTGTTGTGTTGTATATTATTTTGTGAACTTAGAATGGAAAAGTTATTTTTCTAGTTGTAAAAAAGCAAATATTTGAAATGATGTGCAGTCAACTTAATGTCTTCTGCTCTCGAAGTGACTGAAGATCTGCCAGACCCAAATCTGCAAAAAGACAAATACTCAGAATTCAATCATAATACAAACTGGCACAGACTCAGATCAATATGACATATAGAAAGATGAAGTGGTGCTCAAATACAGTATCATTAATCATAATTGATCTCTATTTAACCTGAAAAGACTGCATTACAACACAGAGAGATAATTTTGTAAGACGATGAAACAATATGCACGGAGACCAACAACAGTCTAATATTGAGCATCTTTGTGATGCCATCAAAAATTGTGGACTCCATGCTTTGTAACTGCACAGAAGTTGACAAAAGTTGTTCCACTTTTCAATTTCCAGATTCGTTCTTCATCAAAATGCAAGAAACATGCAGCTATACGTCATAAAGTGATAACAAATTATGTTTATCCAGATGAAACAGAAAGAGTCTTGTGTGGTTAGGTAAGATACTGAGGAGAACATCAACTAGAAACTAGACTGAGGGAAACTAGAACATAGAAGGATGATTGCATGCGTGCTTACAAATACATATAACACATATAATCTAGGCAGGTCTGAGGCCTTAACTCATTTGGTGTCTCACTATATTTTACTCTACTTGGCAACAGATGACCAGAGTCAATAATTAGCCCCAGAGACCCTGAGGGCTTGAAGTTTATTACCTTGTATGGAAGATGTTATAGAAAAGAGAAGTTCTATGTCTGTTTATAGCCATTAAAGATGTACAAGATGTACCATTAACTGTGACTAATGTCTTTAACCTATTTTAATCTGTGATTGACGCCATGGGGGGCGTGTACCCCACTGCTATATGATTAAAGAATAAGAGAATATAAGAGTTATTGGTCAGTTTATGGTTTAATAAGTGTCAAGTTCAGAAGTGCAGACTTCCTCCCTACTGGAGACGTCCAGTAGGTGATCCGGCGTGGCCGTACTGGAGATTGACCATCTACCAAGACTTGGGACCTTGGTTTAAAAAAAGGTTGTGATCAGAGGATCATTTTGGGAGACACTTATTTGTGAGAAAAAGAGTAATACCGGACGCAGAGGTCCGAGGAGTTGACATATGATTTAAGAGAACTCAAGCCAGCCGTGAGCTTGAGCGTAACAGTAAAGTGAGCCAGAAGGAAACCAAGGTTTACCGTGTTGAAGTAACTCTGATAATATTACTGCAGGTTATGAGAGATGATTAAAGCATTACCTGTGTCTGTGAAGATCCGCTGTGGTCCGTAAAAAGCGTTTCTGTTGATATTTCCTCAAAGTCTGCGGACCGGTTGAGGTCTCACAAAAGACGTGCAGCTGTGTTGATATCCGGATTCGCTGTGACGTGTGACGTAAGAAACTGTCTGAAATGATTTAAGTGCCGCTGGAAGCAGGTTATGTGTGTGTGAGGCTTTGAAGTCTCTTTTTCCTTTCTCTTCTTTCTGGTTAAGAAAGTGCGGAGTTAAAACTTGGGTGCGGTCACTTCTCCTTTTAAATTTTAATGTAACAGGCACGTTGATCAAACCAGAAACGTAGTAATAAATGAAGGTGTGAGCATCCTCCTGATTGCAGAGAATTTATAGAATTATTTGAGTGAGTTTCCTTGTCTTTAAAAAAAAAAAAAAAAGGATTCTGCACAGTGAATCGAGGAAAGGTTCCCCTATCAGACTTTTAATTCAAGCACATTAACTGGTTTTACCTTCACTATTTTGCTGACACCTGTCACTCATGGGGAGCCCGGAGAGGTGTTAGTGGAGGTGTTGGTTTGTTGTGAAACATCAGATAGAGAGTTTGATTGATCTAGAGCAGAGATTTTAACCGAACCAGAGTTTCCCAGCTTCCTGGCTGATTGTGTAGAACTGCGTGAAGGCTTAGCCCAAGTTCTGGCACAGCACGGTTATTTAGAAGAGTAAGAATTTCCACAGTAAATGTTGGTGTGCCATATTATTTTGTTTCAGTGGAAACTGAGAGAATTTCTAGGTGTCAGGACTGGCTGGTTTGTGCAGTTGAAACCATTTGTTTTTTTTATCAAAATTGTACCAGCAGATATTGATTCAGCTAAGAGCTACTGGGTGCGGCCAACTTCCCCTTTTTACTTCCCCTTTTAACCCTTTAAGACCTACCATAGAACCATGTTAGCTGCATTTATCGTACACCTGCATCCTGTATAGATCAGTTTACTAAAGAAATTTCTGTAATATTAGAAAAACACAAGGAGAAGGTGACTTTTTTTTGTGGTGATTTTAACATTGATCTATTGAAGGTAAACGACCATAATAAGACTTCAGAATTTATTGATACAATGTTTAGTTTTGGATTCCATCCGTTGATTCTAAAGCCGAGCAGAATAACGATGGATAGTGCCACTTTGATCGACAATATTTTTGTCAATAAGATAGACGGCAAGATACATAGTGGACTGTTAGTCACAGATGTAAGTGATCACTTGCCTGTCTTTTCAGTGTTTGAAATGAACAATCAACTTCATTTTCAAGAGGAAAAGCAGTGGTAGAATATAAACACCAGAACAAATTGCAGCTTTTAAAACAGACTTAGAAAATTATGACTGGCAAAAAGTTTATGTGGAAGACACTAATGATGCATACAATGCGTTTTTGGATATATTTTTGTCAATCTATGACAGCCATTGTCCAATTAAAAAGTTTTCTGGAAATTATAAAAAGAAAAAAACATGGTTTACACAAGGTCTGGAAAGAGCCTGTAAAAAGAAAAATAGGTTATACAGGAATTTTTTGACACATAGAACAAAGGAAAATGAAGACAAATATAAGAAATATCGAAATAAATTAACATCTATTATGCGATATGAAAAGAAGAGATATTAGGAACAGCTGCTTCAAAAACATAAAAGTAATATTAAGGCTACCTGGAGTGTATTAAATAGGATAATAAAAAATCAACATAATATATGTTCTCCAACACATATTGTAACAAGAGGTAATGTAGTGATTGAAAATACTGAGAGCATAGTTAATGAATTTAATGATTACTTTGTTAATGTAGGTCCCAACTTGGCAAAAGAGATTTCTGTACCAGGAGGAAATGATGAAGTAGATTCTACTTCTTCTAAATGTAACTCAATGTTTCTTGGTGGAGTCTGTGAGAGTGACATTGTAGAAGTGGTGAGTAAATTCAAGAGTAAAAAATCCATGGATTGTGACGACCTTGACATGTCGCTAATTAAAGAAGTTCTTCATAGTGTCCTTCAACCGTTAACATATATTTGTAACAAATCATTTCAAACTGGAATTTTTCCGGATAAAATGAAAATTGCCAAAGTGATCCCAATATATAAAACTGGTGATAAACAGATTGTGTCAAACTATAGACCGGTATCTTTACTGCCTCAGTTTTCAAAGATTCTTGAAAAACTATTTGCAAACAAACTAGATTCTTTTATTGATAAATATGATTTATTGAATGATCATCAGTATGGGTTTAGAAGAAATCGCTCAACAGAATAATAAATAAAGTTGGATATAGGGAGTCCACCAACCAGTTTTTTGTAGGATCATCTATGTTAAAATTCATGGACATTATATATTCTAAAACTTTAGAAATGATATATCGTGTGATTAAAAAGAATGTTCTGATTTGTATTTTAAGTATGTTTCAACTAAGAGATGGAAAATATGATTTGAGGGGGTCTTATAAGTTTGAAATGCCTAAAGTGAGAACCAATGTTAAGTATAGATGTGTGTCACACACACTGGTGTGTGTGTGTGTGTGTGTGTGTGATGGCAGCTACATTGTAGCCACAGCCACCCTGGGGCGCACTGACAGAGGCGAGGCTGCCGGACACTGGCGCCACTGGGCCCTCTGACCACCACCAGCAGGCAACGGGTGAAGTGTCTTGCCCAAGGACACAACGACCGAGACTGTCCAAGCCGGAGCTCGAACCGGCAACCTTCCGATTACAAGACAAACTCCCAACTCTTGAGCCACGATCGCCCCAAAGGAAAAACATTAAATGAGATTACTTGTAGATGCACACACACTTTGATCTCAGCTGTGTGTGGTGGTAAATCACACACACACACAAACACACACACACACACACATTTGCAGTATTCAAATTATTCAAATTTGAGGAAAATGCAAACTATCTGTGCAGAAACTGCAAAATGGGCAGCAGGAAACAGGTTTCAAGTACGAACTCAACCCTGAGGTTTAGCTGGATATCAAAACATAGTAAGTAACTTCACATGTTCACACCTTTAATTTGCCATCTTAAAATATACATACCTGAAACAGACTAATAATTCATTTCCATGATACTGGCGGGTTAAAGTAAAAACAAAAAAAGCTAGAGAGATGGAGATGAGTTAAAACAAACCTCTGCTGGCTGTTTGTAATCCTCCAGTTGAACCCAAACGCTGCTGTGTCTTGCTGATGTTGACTTCTGTTTGAAAGTGTATGAAAAACAGAAAAAACAAAGTGAAATTAGAAAAGCAAATAAACCTTAATATTTGCTTAATTTTTAACTTGCTGATGGTTTTGTTGTGAAACTGCTAAAATCTTGAAGAATCTGTAAATACACCAACTTCATTCATTGTCTGTCAAATCTGATATAAATAACTTTACCTTTTAGTTCTACACAAAACACTGCCAACACCATCGAGAATACAATGATTAGATTAAAAATGACAAAGGGACACCAATATTTGGATACTTAGTACAAATAATATTATAAATATTAAATGTTTTCATAAATTAAAATGAACATATCTAAATGAAACAAACATAACACAAATGACACACACACACACACTCCTCGTGCCTATGGTATGACAACTTTTCTCCGTGCCCCTGGTACACTGCGTAGAAGCACTTTGCCACCCACCCACCCACACCCACACACACCCACACACACACACACACACACATATATATATATATATACATATAAACAAATAAAGAGCTCAGTGAACATGAACTTACTGTGAAGTGAACCTTTTATCAGAAAGAAAGATTTTTCTTTTCACTTTACTTTCAGGTTTCTTTCATGTGGCAAACAGGCACACGCCCCCCCACCCACATACAGGCTTAGCCATGCTGCAGCAAAATATAAAGGAAGTTAGCTGTAGATGACATGAAGTAGTTTTCAAACTAAACTAATAATAATAAAAGATGTTAAAAGTTAAAAATGAATTATTCTAATTTACATGTCGTTATGCATTCGTCTTCCATTTTCGTACATTTTGAAAAATAAAATTTGACTGATTTTTTTCTTTGTTTCCTCCTCTCTCTCTCTCTCTCTCGCTTTGAGTGTGTGTTTGTGTGTTTTTTTGCCCTGGGTACAGGAAGAAGAACGTATGGTGGAAGTGAACAGGACAGCGACCGTGTAAACGAGCATGAATTCTCAGAAGTCCTCCACGCCCTCATTTACAGCAAAGCTGAAAGTGAAAGAAGAGCTGCTGCAAAAGAATTGCGCCTGATGCCAACATGAACACAAAGGGTCTTCATGACCAACACTCACATGTGAAATTTAGACAAATATAATGCCAAATACAACTGGAGTAAACTCATTTATTCCAGAATGTATACACTAAATGATCTTTTCTATAGGCCCAAGAACAGCACAAGATCTGTTTCTAAATTGTATCATAAATACTGCTCACATCAATGCACTTACAGTAGCCGCAGTAAAACCAAGAGGAAAATAATTCAAGTTTATATTCAATGGACCAAAATGTAATGACGTGGATATGGAGTTGGTTTCATGTTGATCTATGACTTCATCTAGTACTTACCAGGTGAGGTAAATGAGGTAAATACAATCTCATATGAGTAACATGACCTTTTAAAGAACTGAGCCGAAATGCAGAAGTAGTGTTTCAGGAAAAAGGTATATATGACTTCCTTAGACAGCATTATGACTTTTCTGTATGACTTTGAACAAAAAGAATTTGGTGCACAAGTTTGATTCATTTTGGCTTTTTCTAATTTCTTCACATTTGATTTGCTGTAAAATGAGAATCATAACTTTCAGCAGTGATTAGGTGAAGACCCAGTAGGTGATGATTACTTGTAACATTGATTAAATTCAATACAGTAGTTGAAGGAGTGAATTTTTGATGTGGGGGGACGGATGACAGATGTCTTACCATGTCAAAAACCTATTGATCCTTCAGATGGATTAGCTAACAACACAAACATCACAACAATACAAACGTAGTTATAGTTTGACATTTATTGGTGCATCCATCAGTCACCACAACAGACGTGAATGCTACCATGGACAAAAACATAATGAAGCTCAAAAAATGATTTTATATATTAGTAACATTTACATTTGCACAAATGTGACTTTGCACTATATTTATCTTTTTTATCCCAAATTTACGTTGAAGAGTTAAGGTTAGAAAATTAATTATTACAATTTAGTTCAATGTAAACAAAACAGATTAAGAAATGATATTGAAATAAACACAAAGCTGAGAGTAGCGTGTGTCAAGCAGACTGTGGAGAAGAGCAAAACAAATTCAACCAGAAAATGAAAAATCATTTTTGTCATTGTTCTGCGTTTACATCTTAAATTACTTGCAGTAGTGCAGCCAAGTGGTGAAGCACGCACTTACATTGCAAAACAAGTTCAAACTGAACTGTGGTTCTCTGACTCTGGACGAGTTGCCTTGTTGACTCGACTAAGGATTGACATCAAGTGATTCTTGATGACGCAGGAGTTTCTTGCCTTGCTCTATTTTAGCCATTGTCTCTGCTTTTTCCTTCATGGACATCAGAGACTGAACTCGTCTCTTCCAGCCTGGTTTGCCCTCAGATTTCTCTCCTTCAATAAGCATGTCGATGTACTCTGGAGTGGACAGAGGGTTTGCCTTCAGTGCTATCTCTTTGAGTCTGTTCAGACACTTGGAAGATCTCTCCATCAGTTTCACCACCTCAGCCTGCAAACAGTCATACTCAGCATTCAGTTTATCAATCACTTTCTGAACAGTCATCTTCTCTCCTTTGGCTTCCCGATACTTTTCTTCCAGCTCCTTTATTGTTCTTTTTTCTTTAACATCTTCATAGCCCCATTTGTACTTCTGGTTAAAGTGTACATTCCAAATACATTTCCCTGGGCACACTGTACAGTATCCATCTGATCCCATTGCTGAACAGATCCTTTTATCTGCATCATTTGCATAGCCACAAGGATAATGGCAGGTGGCATGACACTGCTGACAGTTGGTGATGTAGTTTCCAGAGCCAGAAATGTCCTCCTGAACAGGCTTTTTGACAGTAACTTCAAACTCAAAGTTCTCATTTCTGCCGATCTCTGCTTCATATTCTTTAAGTTTTTCCCTCGTCTCTTTTATCTCCTCAAGCTTGGCTAACCCAAGTTTCACCTGCACCTGCAGATTCTCAACTGAAATCTCGAGCTGCTTTCTTTCTCTGAGGACTTCCTTTGTCAGTGTCAAGCTTTTGGTTTCTATTTTATTCAAAGCAGCAAAAAACCTCTTCATGCTTTTTGTGCCCATCTCCCAAAACATCTGATCAAAGCCTCCTTCTTCTTCATCGTCATCACTCATGCTTTCTGCTACAGCTGATTTGTTGTTTGCAAACAGCGCTGAGTTATTGAATTTGAAGTGAACCGGCAGTCCGTCTTTTGTTTTAGGACATGGGACTCCTGCAGCATTGATCGCCTCTAGAACTGGAGGTCGCTGACCGTCTGCAAATGTCACCACAATGCTGATGTTTTCTGCCACATCTTTGCCAAAGATTGAGAGCACTGAATCAAACACATATTTCTGTGTTGGTGTGAGTCGTGCTAAAGCAGCCTGAGCTACAAAACACACAGCATCGATTTCACTGACACCATGTGGGGAAGTGAAGAGATTACGTAGCTGCTCTGTGATCTCTCTGTCTCTTTCTATGCCTCTTGTATCTCCAAAGCCTGGAGTGTCCACTATGGTCAGAGAGAACGGGATTTGAAATCCCTCCTGGTGGTTGATTTTGTACACAGTGACTTCAGAGGTCTGACTGTGAGCTTGTGATGTTGACTGAGTTTCATTCACTAACTTAAAGCGATATGGATCCTCCCATTTAACACCTAAAATGTAATTGATCATCCCGTTGATGAGAGTTGTCTTCCCAGCACCAGTTGCTCCAAGAACCATTATGGTGCGATTAGGTTTACTGGACTCTTCTCCAAAACTAAAACTCTTGCATCCATCGACATTGAATTTATCATTTTTTAGGGGAATGACATAAACCGGGAGATGTCCCGAATGTGATTCCAGCAGTTTGCTGATCTTTTTAACAGCATCTGAAAGCTTTATGGGGCTTTTTTCTCCCTTTAAGCGGCTGAACATTCTCGTTTTGTTTTATATTAATTACTAAATTTACTATGAAGACGTTGATCTTTCATTGATCTTTCTCGCTCTGTGCAGTCAGCATCAATATCTTCTGCTCTGGAGGTGTTCAGGCCCAAATCTGAAGAAATATGAAATGTATAAAATATAAATACACAGAATTAGAGTATTCAAGTTTAAATAGGAATGATCTGTGCTTAACAATGACTGTGTATCTTAAGTGAGGGAAGATATTATATCGATATTGAGGGAATGGCATTCTGCTCTATCGCTGTACTCATGGAGATGTCGAAGAAAAAAAAAAACGATTTATTTGTTTTATGTAGAATTGTCGCCTTAGATCCTTAAATGAGCTTAAAATGGCTAAACTACACAAAAACCACCACATTTTATTCTAAGCCCAAAAATTATCCCCATTGAAAATAAAATGTTTGATCCCACGTTTATTATGACATCAACTCATGCATTCCTTTATGTTAAGATTTTAGTTTGGACTACTCACTTTCAGTTTTAAATTTATATATTATTCTTTAATGTGGTGACTTTTACCATTCAAAGCATGCAGTGAAATTGTACTTTTTTCTGTTTTCTGCAAGGGTGCTTTGCTAATGAAAAGATAAGTTTGGGCCATTATTGCTGTTAGATAATCG
Organism: Neolamprologus multifasciatus; assembly: GCF_963576455.1. Taxonomy (NCBI): domain Eukaryota; kingdom Metazoa; phylum Chordata; class Actinopteri; order Cichliformes; family Cichlidae; genus Neolamprologus; species Neolamprologus multifasciatus. The sequence continues at coordinate 2,197,614 of NC_140456.1, forward strand.
AGTGTGTGTGGACGCGTGTGTGGGTTGTTAGATTTGTATAGTTTATTGTCATTTATGTTTAGAAATATTTAACCATATATGCTTAGAGGTGGATAATCGATTGTGTAGTGATAGGATGTGTGATCCTTAATAGTCTGCAAAGACTTTGTGTGCATTCCAGAGTGTTCTGGCATTCACACCCACATCCTGGGAGCATGGGAGAGGTCGTACCTTCTCTTATTGTTTTATGGTAGGATAAACGTAGCTATGTCAGTTTTAGGCTAAGAGCCTTTTGTTTAGATGGACTGCTAGACTCCTGGCACCAGCTTTGGGGAGTCTTCACAGGGTCACATCTTGACCCCACACACACACACACACACACACACACACACACACACACATACTTACACAATGCGCAGGCAAGGTACTCTTTGTTTGTATGTAGACGTCATATGTTAATGAACCTATGTATATTCATGTAACCTCAATAAAAGAGCAGAAACTCTGCACCCAAGTTTCAAGTTACAAGTACAAATGTTGACCCTACTTTCCATCCTTTCATCTGATTGGCCAATGTCATGTCAATCACAAATTTAACTATCCAATCAGAGAACAGATGGGTTTGGCTATTGAAGGGGTGCTTTATGGAGCTTCAGGTCCTTGAAGGGAATAAATGCCCTTTTAAATGCCAGCCCAGCATTTTCCTTCATCACCACGAAGGAAAACAGTCTGTGGTCGTCCGAGTTTGGTGATTTTTGTGTCACAGGTTTACGTGCTTAATACAGGGACCTCCAGAGCCTTTTCAACAGCGCTGCGGACCTGGGAAGGGGGGAGGGGGGGCGGCAGTGTTCACTAGTGGGGATAGTTACAAAGCTTTCTTCGTTATGAATTAGCGATACATGTTTTTATTGAACATTTGAAGATAAAAAAAACAAACTCTTGTAGAGGACATAAAGTCTGAGATAGAAGCGACAAGGAGCAGGTGCATCTAATACAGATAGAGCTGCTGCAAAGACCCACAGAGTTCGGCAGCCAGCGCAACTAGTTCTGGATCCTTGGCTTTGAGTTAGCAGTTAGCATTAGCAGCACATGCTGCATCTGATGTGAAAGGACCTTAATGCTGCACACTGTGACTCACAGCAATGGTCCTGGGTCAGCCCTGACTTTGTGTTAAACTAATCCTAAAGTAATAATGGTGTTTCTAACCACTGATATACCACAACTTTATCCTTTCAACAGCTGCTGAAAGTTAGGGGATCTAGCTTCTATTGGACATTTATATAGAGATCCTACAGCTTCAAACTGTATTACCCTTCAAGGACCTGCAGTTCAAAAAAGCGCCACTCCAGCAGCCAAACCCATCTGTTAAATTAGTGATTGACATGACATTGA